>NC_084602.1:667500-937847 GCF_033807715.1 Cololabis saira
CCAGACGCTGGGAACCAGATGCTGGGAACCAGACGCTGGGAACCAGACGCTGGGAACCAGACGCTGGGAACCAGACGCTGGGAACCAGACGCTGGGAACCAGACGCTGGGAACCAGATACTGGGAACCAGACGCTGGGAACCAGACGCTGGGAACCAGACGCTGGGAACCAGACGCTGGGAACCAGACGCTGGGAACCAGATACTGGGACCCAGACGCTACATGAAGTTCACTTGTTTGATGTAATGAAGGAAGAAAAGAAACCTGCAGTTCTTCTACTGGCCACTAGGGTCCAGATCCAAAACAGCTTGTCAGAGTACAAGTTGCTGGGTCCATTAGGTTTCAGGTGGAGTTGACTCCATCAGGATTCTGTCCATGGATGGGGTTTGATTTGACGGGTCATGTGGTCCTGTTGGAGTCATTGAGCCGGGACCTCCAACTCTGTGCAATTGTCCACAGTCAATAGTTACAGACCATGTTCCAGATCCAGTGTTTCATGTCAGGGTCTTGTTTATGAGTGAGGCAAGAAAGGAGCAGGAGATCTACAGGTGTACCAGTGTCCTCCTGGAGACCCGGAACCAGGAGGACCTGCTCTCCCATGGATGGGAGGGTGGTCAGACCCCTCTGATTAGACTGCTGGCCCCATGACCTCAACCAAGGTCAACCTGGATAAGAGGAAGATGAAGTAACTGACGGCTGTTGGCCTCCTGGTTTGGGAAAACTGAACCTTGATGGTTCCTAAAGGGCAGGGTCGTGGTTCCACAAGTATGTCCGACCTCAATTCCAGACCGTTTCTGAACTCCTTCAGGGCATTGGTGCACTAAAATTCTACATTTGTTCAGAGTTTCTGAAGACAATGAAGTTGTTCAGAAAATCCTTTTGGGTGTTTTAGCAAAGTTAATTTATTTATCTTGTTTTAGCAGTCGTCAAATAAACGATCCAGAAACAAAACCTCTGGTTCTGCTGAACATCACACGGATGAGGAGACCCACCTTGACCACACATTTGTCTCTCTCCTCCATCACAGCCTTCATCTCCTGCGCTGTGATGTCATTACGCCGTTGCCGTGCCAACCGCAGGTGCCGGACCAGAGCTGAGCCGAGCTGCTGCAGGTCCTGGACTGAGGAGGCTTCACAGACCTGCTGGACCAGTTCCTCCACGTCCTGAAACCCAGAGCCCAGAGTCAGAACCAGCAGAATCAGTTGGACCCAGCAGAAGCTGCAGGTGTGTCGTTACCGTGTCCAGGTCCTGCAGGGAGATTCCCTCCCACCTGAAAACACAAGCACACAGTCAGTCCCACGTTTCACCTGAGGTCACTGTCCAAACACCTGCAAGGAGTTCTGCAGGTTCTCTGCCGGCTCCTCTTCAGTCTCACGTACTGACCCGCTTGAGTCTGCGGTACCGGAGAATGCTCTGTTGCCTTGGTTTCCTCTCCTCGGGCAAGAACAAATGTGATGGATCTCCAGAACCTCAGAATGACCCCAGCAGTTCCAAACCAACCCAGAACCTCCCAGACCAACCCAGAACCTTCCAAATCAACCCAGAACCTCCCAGACCAACCCAGAACCTCCCAGACCAACCCAGAACCTTCCAAATCAACCCAGAACCTCCCAGACCAACACAGAACCTTCCAAATCAACCCAGAACCTCCCAGACCAACACAGAACCTTCCAAATCAACCCAGAACCTCCCAGACCAACACAGAACCCCCCAGACAAACCCACAACCTCGAATACCAGCCCAGAAACTCCCAGACCAACCCAGAACCTCCCAGACCAACACAGAACCTCCCAGACCAACCCAGAACCTCCCAGACCAACACAGAACCTCCCAGACCAACACAGAACCTCCCAGACCAACACAGAACCTCCCAGACCAACACAGAACCTCCCAGACCAACACAGAACCTCCCAGACCAACACAGAACCTCCCAGACCAACACAGAACCTCCCAGACCAACACAGAACCTCCCAGACCAACCCAGAACATCAAGAACAATCCAGGACATCCCAGACCAACCTAGAACCACCAGACCAACCCAAAACCTTCCAGAACAACCCAGAACCAACTCTGAGTCCCCCAGACAAACCAAGAACCCCCCAGACCCCAGCAGTTCTGCAGAGTTCTGGAGGCAGTAACGCTACATCATCACCATGGAAACAGGCATAACAGGACTCTCTCTGGAACCACAGTCTTGCAGGACGCCCCCCCACCATCATGGCCGTCAGATGACCTGAACGGCGTGCAGATGTGCAGTAATTTCCTACTGCTGTCCCTCAAGTCTGTCCAGGATCCGTCATTTTAAATTCATGCTCGGGTGAACAGAGCGGCGTGCAGCCGAGAGTGCGTCGGCAGTCATGATGGTGGACGTGCAGCTGGTAACTGGCTCATCTCCGGCTCATCTCCGGCGCTCCTCCTGGGGGCTCTTTTCATTTAGGCTGCTGCTGTTTTGCTGTAATAAAGTGTAATAAGGCGGCCGAGGCGTCTCCTCTGCAGGGAGCAGCAGGTAATGAAAGACGGCCGCCTCCAATAAAGCTCCTCTAACACCCTGCTTACGGCCCGGCGGCCTGGCTCAGCCCGACTCGGCTTGCTCCACGCCGTCATTAACACTCCCACTCACATCCACTCCACCGGCACCCGCAGCCGCTACCGCCATCAGGTGATCCCAGACTGAAGCCTTCGTCTGTAATTCCAGAGAAGTTTCACTCAGTCTTTGTGACAGACACACACGACACCTGGACCGCCACCTCCAACCCCAACACACGGTTCTGGACGCCGATGGCGGCGGATCGCTGCAGGTCAATGTTCAGTCGTCTTCATCGCCATCACAGAGATCAGTTGAGTTCAGGCCCCGCAGTCACATGATCAACAGGCCCCAGACTCCAGAAACGGCCTCTTCAGGAAAACACACATGCCAGCCTTAAACACACACTAACACACACTGGTGTGTTCAGGCTCATCAGGAAAACACACACTCGAGGAGGACTGCTGCTCTGATCCCAACAGATGGAACATGCTCCTCCATATTCTGTCCTCATAAAAAGGATTGTGGTTCCAATATCAATTACCCTCTCATCCTGTGTGTGTGTGTGTGTGTGTGTGTGTGTGTGTGTGTGTGTGTGTGTGTGTGTGTGTGTGTGTGTGTGTGTGTGTGTGTGTGTGAGAGAGAGAGAAGGGGGGGGAGTATTATCTCTAATTAGATTTTCTGCTGTTTGGCTGCTGCTCAAAGAGACGAGAGCTCATTTCACAGCTCCTCAACACACCGAGGAGCTGCATAATGAGGACGACTGCCCACTGCTGCAGAACCAGGTCCAGAAGAACCAGCAGAACCAGACAGAACCTGCAGGGTCAGGAGACTGAACCAGGACTGGAGGAACCAGCAGAACCAGAACCAGCACTATGAACAGTGACCCGTTTCCAGAACCCAGAACAAAGTCATACTCAGTGGCGTGCTGCAGGCGATGGAGGCGGAGCAATGCCTCATCTCTCTCCTCATTGGCCAGCAGCAGTCGTGACATCATTGCCTGGTCTCTGTCCTTCTGAGCTGCAAGCACCTCCTCCAACACTGCTGAGTAGACAAAGAAACAGTGTGAGAGAAAGTAAGGACACAAGGAAACAAGACAAGACAACAGGGGACAAAGAGCAAAGGAGACAAAGATAACAAGGTGAAAAGGAAAACAAGAGACATGGAAATGAGGACATAAGGAGAAAAGTAGAGTAAAAAAACAAGCTAAAAAGGAAACAAGGTGTGATGGAGACAAGACAAGTAATGAGATGAAGAGACAAGGAAGCAGGAAGGATAGCAGCGTTACGCTCTGCATGCTAACCGGTGGTCTGATTTACCCACATGTCCACATATTTACAAATATTAACGTTTGTTGGCACAACTGTCTGCATACATACTACGTCTTAACATTGCTACTAAAATCTAGAGAAATCTTTTAAAACCAAATGTGCAACGCTTGTAAATTGCTTTGGTGGATGAAATGACATTATTGTGTCTTTTGGGACAAGAATCCACCAAAGAAAACAGAATAAAACAAGTACATGATTGCACAAGTGTGCAGGCCTTCAGGTCGGGAGATGGACATCCCAGTCCAGACACGTCTGTGGACACGTCTCAGAGAGCTCGTCTCAGAGAGCTCGTCTCAACACCCTTCCCTTCCAGTCTTGCAGCACAGCTCCAGCTTTTTCGGGTTCTCCGAGCACCAACAGCTCCTTAAGTTGGACTGAGGTCCGGGCGTTCGGCCCGGCTTCTCCAGAACTTTGGCCTTCTCTTTGTCTCCGTGTAGCATTTGCTGGATGTTTGGGGCCGTTGTCTTGATGGGTTAGGTTGTGGTTCTCGGTCACAATGAATCAGATTACCTCCAGGATGGTGATCTGTTCTGCATTCATGTTCTCCTCATGTTCTCATGTTCTCCTCATGTTCACCTCATGTTCACCTCATGTTCTCCTCATGTTCTCCTCATGTTCTCCTCATGTTCTCCTCATGTTCTCCTCATGTTCTCCTCATGTTCTCCTCATGTTCTCCTCATGTTCTCCTCATGTTCACCTCATGTTCACCTCATGTTCTCCTCATGTTCTCCTCATGTTCTCCTCATGTTCTCATGTTCTCCTCATGTTCACCTCATGTTCACCTCATGTTCTCCTCATGTTCTCCTCATGTTCACCTCATGTTCTCCTCATGTTCTCCTCATGTTCTCATATTCTCCTCATGTTCACCTCGTGTTCACCTCTTGTTCTCCTCATGTTCTCCTCATGTTCTCCTCATGTTCTCCTCATGTTCACCTCATGTTCTCCTCATGTTCTCATGTTCTCCTCATGTTCTCCTCATGTTCACCTCATGTTCTCCTCATGTTCTCCTCATGTTCTCATTTTCTCCTCATGTTCTGCATTCATGTTCTCCTCATGTTCTCCTCATGTTCACCTCATGTTCACCTCATGTTCTCCTCATGTTCTCATGTTCTCCTCATGTTCTCATTTTCTCCTCATGTTCTGCATTCATGTTCACCTCATGTTCTCCTCAAGTTCTGCATTCATGTTCTCCTCATGTTCTCCTCATGTTCTCCTCATGTTCACCTCATGTTCACCTCATGTTCTCATGTTCTCCTCATGTTCTCCTCATGCTCTCATGTTCTCCTCATGTTCTGCATTCATGTTCTCCTCATGTTCTCCTCATGTTCTCCTCATGTTCACCTCATGTTCACCTCATGTTCACCTCATGTTCTCATGTTCTCCTCATGTTCTCCTCATGCTCTCATGTTCTCCTCATGTTCTGCATTCATGTTCTCCTCATGTTCTCCTCATGTTCTCCTCATGTTCTCCTCATGTTCTCCTCATGTTCTCCTCATGTTCTGCATTCATGTTCTGCATTCATGCTCTCCTCATGTTCTGCATTCATGTTCTCCTCATGTTCTCCTCATGTTCTCCTCATGTTCTGCATTCATGTTCTCCTCATGTTCTCCTCATGTTCTGCATTCATGTTCTCCTCATGTTCTCCTCATGTTCTCCTCATGTTCTGCATTCATGTTCTCCTCATGTTCTGCATTCATGTTCTCCTCATGTTCTCCTCATGTTCTCCTCATGTTCTGCATTCATGTTCTCCTCATGTTCTCCTCATGTTCTGCATTCATGTTCTCCTCATGTTCTCCTCATGTTCTCCTCATGTTCTCCTCATGTTCTCCTCATGTTCTGCATTCATGTTCTCCTCATGTTCTCCTCATGTTCTCCTCATGTTCTGCATTCATGTTCTCCTCATGTTCTGCATTCATGTTCTCCTCATGTTCTCCTCATGTTCTGCATTCATGTTCTCCTCATGTTCTCCTCATGTTCTCCTCATGTTCACCTCATGTTCTCCTCATGTTCTCATGTTCTCCTCATGTTCTGCATTCATGTTCACCTCATGTTCTCCTCATGTTCTCCTCATGTTCTCCTCATGTTCTGCATTCATGTTCACCTCATGTTCACCTCATGTTCTCCTCATGTTCTCCTCATGTTCTCCTCGTGTTCTGCATTCATGTTCTCCTCATGTTCTGCATTCATGTTCTCCTCATGTTCTCCTCATGTTCTCCTCATGTTCTGCATTCATGTTCACCTCATGTTCTCCTCATGTTCTCCTCATGTTCTCCTCATGTTCTGCATTCATGTTCACCTCATGTTCTCCTCATGTTCTCATGTTCTCCTCATGTTCTCCTCATGTTCTCATGTTCTCCTCATGTTCTGCATTCATGTTCTCCTCATGTTCTCCTCATGTTCTGCATTCATGTTCTCCTCATGTTCTGCATTCATGTTCTCCTCATGTTCTGCATTCATGTTCACCTCATGTTCTCCTCATGTTCACCTCATGTTCACCTCATGTTCTCCTCATGTTCACCTCATGTTCTCATGTTCTCCTCATGTTCTCATGTTCTCCTCATGTTCTGCATTCATGTTCTCCTCATGTTCTCATGTTCTCCTCATGTTCTCCTCATGTTCTCCTCATGTTCTCCTCATGTTCTGCATTCATGTTCTCCTCATGTTCTCCTCATGTTCACCTCATGTTCTCCTCATGTTCTCCTCATGTTCTCCTCATGTTCTCCTCATGTTCTCCTCATGTTTTCCTCATGTTCACCTCATGTTCTCCTCATGTTCTCCTCATGTTCTCCTCATGTTCTCCTCATGTTCTCCTCATGTTCTCCTCATGTTTTCCTCTTCTTCTGCAATCCCTCCATGGTCAGTTGAGAAGTGTCCCCAGAGCATGAAGTTGCCACCACCATGCTTCACTGTGAAGATGGTGCGTTTCTGGTGATGTGCAGTGTTTAGTGTTCACAGCGTCTAGTCTGATGGCCAAAAAGCGTAATTTTTGTCTCATCAGAACCAAGAACCTTCTTCCAGTTGACCTTGGAGAGTCCCACAACCCTTTTACAAATGTATGTGAGCTTATGTCCAACAGTGGCTCTCGGTGCCACTGTCCCATCCAGCCTGGACTGGTGAAGAACATGGGTAACAGTGGTCTCCAGTCTGGCCAACTAAAGCTCCTAACTTTTTCAGAGAGGTCCTAGGTGTCTTGGTGGCCTCCCTCACCCGTCGTCTTCTCGCTCGATCACTCAGTTTGTGAGGATGTCCAGCTCCAGGCAGACTGAGACCAGTGCTGTGCTCCTTGATGATGATGGATGATGGATTTATGTGAACTCTGTGGGATCTTCTTGTCGCCGTCACCTGTTCTCTGAGTTGCTTGGAGCGTTGTTTTATCTTCATGTTGCACTTGTAGCAGGAACAAATTACCATGGAAACACCTAATTCCAAATTAAACTTAATTCCGTAGTAAGTGGCTGGTTTATTCTGATTTTAAATCTGAATAGAATAATTCCGCGATCATGTTTACACTCATTCCTCTTTAAATTAATTCCAGTCTTTCTTTCTGCTCGTTCCCTCGCCCGTCTGTCTCCATGATCTTATATTCCACTGGGCTGGTTTTCCAAACAAAGTTTCAAGATGCAGCAGCAGTAAACGCTGGTCAAGAGCAGAGACCATTTATTTAATAAATAACTTGGAGGACCTGGAAATCATTAAAAGAACAGATGGCATGAAACATAAAAATTGTGAGCTTTTCAAAGTTGTAGTGGCTAAGTTAGTTTTTCTTCCGGTAGTTTAACTTCCGGTCCGCCCCCCTATCCAATCAGAACCTTCCCAACCCCCAGACCTGTAGAGGAATTGGATAAAGCCGATCAAACGTGTTTTCCATGTAAACCTCAATTCGGAATTACTATTTCCATTTAAACTCGAAGGAAAATAGTTTAATTCGGAATTATTTAATTCGGAATAATTAATTCCGAATTAAAAAACATCATGTAACCGTGGCCACTGAAGAACCAGAGTCTGGACCTCTGAGTGTTTCAAACCATCACTGGACACCCCCGTCACCGTCTCTCTGTCTCATTTTTCATGTTTTGCATCAGTGATCTTGCTAGATCAGACTGTCAAAGAGGACCGGTGAAGGACACATACACCTCCACGAGAAAACTAACATCTGCTGCAAGATCGAAATGCATATGTATATTTGATTTTAAAATGTTTGCACAACTGCGGCACCAACTTCTGATACATATGTAGACACTTGTAAATAAATTAAGGTTATATTGTAGCGGAGCGGCGGAAAAAAGCTAATATACACAGTTGCGCATTCAAAAATGAGAAAAGAAAATGTATTCCAAATGTAAGGGTAACAGAGTATATATACAAATATTCAAATTACAAACTTAGCACAAAAAGTAAGGAAATTAGTGTTTGGTAGATTACTTATTTGGTGTAACAATGCTTCTTACCAATAAATCTTATAATAACTTACCCCGGGTTTTTCTAACATCCACGTCTCCATGACAAGATATCAAGACATTTGGATCAGATCTGATGAGTTCTCCTCATGTTCTCCTCATGTTCTCCTCATGTTCTGCATTCATGTTCACCTCATGTTCTCCTCATGTTCTCATGTTCTCCTCATGTTCTCCTCATGTTCTCATGTTCTCCTCATGTTCTGCATTCATGTTCTCCTC
Organism: Cololabis saira; assembly: GCF_033807715.1. Taxonomy (NCBI): domain Eukaryota; kingdom Metazoa; phylum Chordata; class Actinopteri; order Beloniformes; family Belonidae; genus Cololabis; species Cololabis saira. The sequence goes on from NC_084602.1 coordinate 676,031, forward strand.
ATGTTCTCCTCATGTTCTGCATTCATGTTCTCCTCATGTTCTCCTCATGTTCTGCATTCATGTTCTCCTCATGTTCTCCTCATGTTCTGCATTCATGTTCACCTCATGTTCTCCTCATGTTCTGCATTCATGTTCTCCTCATGTTCTCCTCATGTTCTGCATTCATGTTCACCTCATGTTCTCCTCATGTTCTCCTCATGTTCACCTCATGTTCACCTCATGTTCTCCTCATGTTCACCTCATGTTCTCATGTTCTCCTCATGTTCTCATGTTCTCCTCATGTTCTGCATTCATGTTCTCCTCATGTTCTCCTCATGTTCTCCTCATGTTCTCCTCATGTTCTGCATTCATGTTCTCCTCATGTTCTGCATTCATGTTCTCCTCATGTTCTCCTCATGTTCTCCTCATGTTCTGCATTCATGTTCTCCTCATGTTCTGCATTCATGTTCTCCTCATGTTCTCCTCATGTTCACCTCATGTTCTCATGTTCTCCTCATGTTCTCATGTTCTCCTCATGTTCTGCATTCATGTTCTCCTCATGTTCTCCTCATGTTCTCCTCATGTTCTCCTCATGTTCTGCATTCATGTTCTCCTCATGTTCTCCTCATGTTCTCCTCATGTTCACCTCATGTTCTCCTCATGTTCTCCTCATGTTCTCCTCATGTTCTCCTCATGTTCTCCTCATGTTCTCCTCATGTTCTCCTCATGTTTTCCTCTTCTTCTGCAATCCCTCCATGGTCAGTTGAGAAGTGTCCCCAGAGCATGAAGTTGCCACCACCATGCTTCACTGTGAAGATGGTGCGTTTCTGGTGATGTGCAGTGTTTAGTGTTCACAGCGTCTAGTCTGATGGCCAAAAAGCGTAATTTTTGTCTCATCAGAACCAAGAACCTTCTTCCAGTTGACCTTGGAGAGTCCCACAACCCTTTTACAAATGTATGTGAGCTTATGTCCAACAGTGGCTCTCGGTGCCACTGTCCCATCCAGCCTGGACTGGTGAAGAACATGGGTAACAGTGGTCTCCAGTCTGGCCAACTAAAGCTCCTAACTTTTTCAGAGAGGTCCTAGGTGTCTTGGTGGCCTCCCTCACCCGTCGTCTTCTCGCTCGATCACTCAGTTTGTGAGGATGTCCAGCTCCAGGCAGACTGAGACCAGTGCTGTGCTCCTTGATGATGATGGATGATGGATTTATGTGAACTCTGTGGGATCTTCTTGTCGCCGTCACCTGTTCTCTGAGTTGCTTGGAGCGTTGTTTTATCTTCATGTTGCACTTGTAGCAGGAACAAATTACCATGGAAACACCTAATTCCAAATTAAACTTAATTCCGTAGTAAGTGGCTGGTTTATTCTGATTTTAAATCTGAATAGAATAATTCCGCGATCATGTTTACACTCATTCCTCTTTAAATTAATTCCAGTCTTTCTTTCTGCTCGTTCCCTCGCCCGTCTGTCTCCATGATCTTATATTCCACTGGGCTGGTTTTCCAAACAAAGTTTCAAGATGCAGCAGCAGTAAACGCTGGTCAAGAGCAGAGACCATTTATTTAATAAATAACTTGGAGGACCTGGAAATCATTAAAAGAACAGATGGCATGAAACATAAAAATTGTGAGCTTTTCAAAGTTGTAGTGGCTAAGTTAGTTTTTCTTCCGGTAGTTTAACTTCCGGTCCGCCCCCCTATCCAATCAGAACCTTCCCAACCCCCAGACCTGTAGAGGAATTGGATAAAGCCGATCAAACGTGTTTTCCATGTAAACCTCAATTCGGAATTACTATTTCCATTTAAACTCGAAGGAAAATAGTTTAATTCGGAATTATTTAATTCGGAATAATTAATTCCGAATTAAAAAACATCATGTAACCGTGGCCACTGAAGAACCAGAGTCTGGACCTCTGAGTGTTTCAAACCATCACTGGACACCCCCGTCACCGTCTCTCTGTCTCATTTTTCATGTTTTGCATCAGTGATCTTGCTAGATCAGACTGTCAAAGAGGACCGGTGAAGGACACATACACCTCCACGAGAAAACTAACATCTGCTGCAAGATCGAAATGCATATGTATATTTGATTTTAAAATGTTTGCACAACTGCGGCACCAACTTCTGATACATATGTAGACACTTGTAAATAAATTAAGGTTATATTGTAGCGGAGCGGCGGAAAAAAGCTAATATACACAGTTGCGCATTCAAAAATGAGAAAAGAAAATGTATTCCAAATGTAAGGGTAACAGAGTATATATACAAATATTCAAATTACAAACTTAGCACAAAAAGTAAGGAAATTAGTGTTTGGTAGATTACTTATTTGGTGTAACAATGCTTCTTACCAATAAATCTTATAATAACTTACCCCGGGTTTTTCTAACATCCACGTCTCCATGACAAGATATCAAGACATTTGGATCAGATCTGATGAGTTCTCCTCATGTTCTCCTCATGTTCTCCTCATGTTCTGCATTCATGTTCACCTCATGTTCTCCTCATGTTCTCATGTTCTCCTCATGTTCTCCTCATGTTCTCATGTTCTCCTCATGTTCTGCATTCATGTTCTCCTCATGTTCTCCTCATGTTCTGCATTCATGTTCTCCTCATGTTCTCCTCATGTTCTGCATTCATGTTCTCCTCATGTTCTCCTCATGTTCTGCATTCATGTTCACCTCATGTTCTCCTCATGTTCTGCATTCATGTTCTCCTCATGTTCTCCTCATGTTCTGCATTCATGTTCACCTCATGTTCTCCTCATGTTCTCCTCATGTTCACCTCATGTTCTCCTCATGTTCACCTCATGTTCTCATGTTCTCCTCATGTTCTCATGTTCTCCTCATGTTCTGCATTCATGTTCTCCTCATGTTCTCCTCATGTTCTCCTCATGTTCTCCTCATGTTCTGCATTCATGTTCTCCTCATGTTCTGCATTCATGTTCTCCTCATGTTCTCCTCATGTTCTCCTCATGTTCTGCATTCATGTTCTCCTCATGTTCTGCATTCATGTTCTCCTCATGTTCTCCTCATGTTCACCTCATGTTCTCATGTTCTCCTCATGTTCTCATGTTCTCCTCATGTTCTGCATTCATGTTCTCCTCATGTTCTCCTCATGTTCTCCTCATGTTCTCCTCATGTTCTGCATTCATGTTCTCCTCATGTTCTCCTCATGTTCTCCTCATGTTCACCTCATGTTCTCCTCATGTTCTCCTCATGTTCTCCTCATGTTCTCCTCATGTTCTCCTCATGTTCTCCTCATGTTCTCCTCATGTTTTCCTCTTCTTCTGCAATCCCTCCATGGTCAGTTGAGAAGTGTCCCCAGAGCATGAAGTTGCCACCACCATGCTTCACTGTGAAGATGGTGCGTTTCTGGTGATGTGCAGTGTTTAGTGTTCACAGCGTCTAGTCTGATGGCCAAAAAGCGTAATTTTTGTCTCATCAGAACCAAGAACCTTCTTCCAGTTGACCTTGGAGAGTCCCACAACCCTTTTACAAATGTATGTGAGCTTATGTCCAACAGTGGCTCTCGGTGCCACTGTCCCATCCAGCCTGGACTGGTGAAGAACATGGGTAACAGTGGTCTCCAGTCTGGCCAACTAAAGCTCCTAACTTTTTCAGAGAGGTCCTAGGTGTCTTGGTGGCCTCCCTCACCCGTCGTCTTCTCGCTCGATCACTCAGTTTGTGAGGATGTCCAGCTCCAGGCAGACTGAGACCAGTGCTGTGCTCCTTGATGATGATGGATGATGGATTTATGTGAACTCTGTGGGATCTTCTTGTCGCCGTCACCTGTTCTCTGAGTTGCTTGGAGCGTTGTTTTATCTTCATGTTGCACTTGTAGCAGGAACAAATTACCATGGAAACACCTAATTCCAAATTAAACTTAATTCCGTAGTAAGTGGCTGGTTTATTCTGATTTTAAATCTGAATAGAATAATTCCGCGATCATGTTTACACTCATTCCTCTTTAAATTAATTCCAGTCTTTCTTTCTGCTCGTTCCCTCGCCCGTCTGTCTCCATGACGCTTATATTCCACTGGGCTGGTTTTCCAAACAAAGTTTCAAGATGCAGCAGCAGTAAACGCTGGTCAAGAGCAGAGACCATTTATTTAATAAATAACTTGGAGGACCTGGAAATCATTAAAAGAACAGATGGCATGAAACATAAAAATTGTGAGCTTTTCAAAGTTGTAGTGGCTAAGTTAGTTTTTCTTCCGGTAGTTTAACTTCCGGTCCGCCCCCCTATCCAATCAGAACCTTCCCAACCCCCAGACCTGTAGAGGAATTGGATAAAGCCGATCAAACGTGTTTTCCATGTAAACCTCAATTCGGAATTACTATTTCCATTTAAACTCGAAGGAAAATAGTTTAATTCGGAATTATTTAATTCGGAATAATTAATTCCGAATTAAAAAACATCATGTAACCGTGGCCACTGAAGAACCAGAGTCTGGACCTCTGAGTGTTTCAAACCATCACTGGACACCCCCGTCACCGTCTCTCTGTCTCATTTTTCATGTTTTGCATCAGTGATCTTGCTAGATCAGACTGTCAAAGAGGACCGGTGAAGGACACACACACCTCCACGAGAAAACTAACATCTGCTGCAAGATCGAAATGCATATGTATATTTGATTTTAAAATGTTTGCACAACTGCGGCACCAACTTCTGATACATATGTAGACACTTGTAAATAAATTAAGGTTATATTGTAGCGGAGCGGCGGAAAAAAGCTAATATACACAGTTGCGCATTCAAAAATGAGAAAAGAAAATGTATTCCAAATGTAAGGGTAACAGAGTATATATACAAATATTCAAATTACAAACTTAGCACAAAAAGTAAGGAAATTAGTGTTTGGTAGATTACTTCTTTGGTGTAACAATGCTTCTTACCAATAAATCTTATAATAACTTACCCCGGGTTTTTCTAACATCCACGTCTCCATGACAAGATATCAAGACATTTGGATCAGATCTACTGAAGAGAAGTGTGAACTGTGACCTCTGCCTGTCCCCCTCACCTGCAGGGCCCTCCCAGAGGCCGGCCTCCCTCTCCTCATCCCTCACTTCCTGCTCAGCTTCCCTCCTCTGCAGCTCCCTCTCCTTCTGCAGCAGCTGTTCCTGCAGCTGGAGAAAAGAAAACAGCACGTGAAATTCTCAACAGACATCTGACAGAACTAAACTTCCTGCTATCAGAACTAAACTTCCTGCTATCAGAACTAAACTTCCTGCTATCAGAACTAAACTTCCTACTATCATCGCAACAGCAGCAAGGGCTCATAGGAAGAATGGAATAGAGAAAACATTAAATATGTCAACTTGAGCTGCCACATCATGGTGGTTCAATTCAAAATACTTTATTAATCCGTGCAAGGAAACTAACTGGATGCCTTCGGTGACCATACGAGGGGAAAACAGGTCCCAGATGAGGAGCCACACAAAATGCAAAACATGAATCCTCATTTAGCCTTGCCTGGATGTGGGACACTGCCCCCCCGTCTGGAGCCAGGCCTGGAGGTGGGCCTCACTGGTGGTCCCCTGGTAGCCAGGTGTGTCCAGCTGTGTCCAGCGAGGCCCCACAGGTGCCACGGGGCCTGGCTGGACACTGTTTGGATAAGACATTCAATTCAATTTTATTTATCAATTTTTATTTATTTATCTATTACAACAGACGTTGTTTCTAGGATGTTTCCAGAGACCAGAACATGACCCCCGATCAATTATTACATAAACAATAGCATGTAATAACCTTAAACCAAGATGAAAAACTCCAAGGAAAGCAAGAAAAAACTTCAAAAAAAGCAAGAAAAACTCCCCTTTAGGAGGAAAGAAACCTTGGGCAGGACCTGAATCAGAGGCCAGCTGGGCAGAGCAGGAAAAGAGAAAACAGACAGAGAGAATGAATAACAGAGAAAGGAGAAACACAGACACAATGGCTAGCTGGTGCACTACAGGGATGACTATATAAACAGATGTAGACAGCAGACACTGAAGTGGTCGGAGGGGGGGGGCAGGATGTCAGCAAGCATCTACCAGACATCCATACAGACAGGTGTAAGCAGCAGTGGGATGATCAGAGGTGGGGACTGCAGGTCAGCATGCAGCTCCTAAAGCTCTGGCCTGCAAACATACACAGAAGAGAAAAGGAGGGAGGGGGGGGGGGGCAGACCAGCACAACAAACTACAAGAACAATGGAGAACAATGGGCGTGATGAGATACTTATAGTTAATAACTGAGGGGTTGATCTGAGGAAAGGAAAGAGAAGAAGAGGAGACAAAGAGGGGAGAGGGGCACATTTAGTTGATCATGTTGGTCCCCCTGCAGCGTAGCTCTACAGCAGCTCTAGTCTGGTCCTGTATCAGTTATGCAGTTATGACTACTGGCCCTAAACACACTAGAGTTACACTAACTAGAGGTTTACTAACACTAATGTTTTAAGTTTAGTTTTAAAGGTGGAGGTGGTGTCAGCCTCCTTAACCCAGATTGGAAGTTGGTTCCATAGTAATGGTACCTGATAGCAGAAGGCCCCTCCTCCAATTCTACATTTGGATACTCTAGGAACTACGAGTAAACCTGCACTCTGAGAACAGAGAGCTCTGTTAGGAACATAAGGCACTATCAGGTCTTGGAGAAACAAGGAGTTTGGATGTTTAGGACTGTTGGGGATTCGACCCCTGAGAATCTGGTGTAATGTGAATATTGACCACTACAGGGTTCCGTTCAGAGAACACGCAGACATCTGATTATTCCACACGTTACTGTATTGGATATCCACATACAGATGACGGATGGTAACAGAACTGAACAAATTACTGAAGTGATGAACAGATGAAAGAGTTTCTGCAATAAACAAAGGAAATAAATTACAAACATGAAGTATTAGCATTAATAAGCCTTAACTAATACAGCAATTCACACACATTCTCAGGGACGCAGCTCGCTAGCTAAATTAGCCACTTAGCTCAACGTTAGGCTATTATTCGAATGGCTAATTACATAACAAACACTTATTAATATTAAATACACTCAAGAGCATAAGAACAACTAGAAAAAGGAACAGTTTTATGGACGTATGCACAATAGCGTCTCACCGCAGCTGCAGGTAACAAAACTTCAAAAGTTTGGGAGCGTTTTAGCCTCGATACGGCGAATAAAAAGATGACTTGCAGAGTTTGCAAAGCAGACCTTACTTATCACCGGAGCACGTCGTTAATGCATTTGAAGAGAAAGCACGTCGGAGTGTTGAACGAAACGGTCTCGCCTTGGTAAGATATTAAGCGTATTTTGGCTTTAAAATAGAGCTTTAACGTTATGCCTGACTGTGCTTGACAAAGTATTAATTTAAATTAAATTAAGTCAGATATTTGGAGAAACTGCATTTAGTGTCTGTGGAGCATCTTGAAAGAGAGACGCACGGGACCGCAGTCGGTCAGCAACATTCTCTTCCTCCACAGCAATGTAATGGCCAAGCGATTAATTTGTTAAATTAATTTGTTTCATTCTTAACTTTGTTTATTTTATGTTATTTATTAGTATTATTTGAGCCACTCACAGCTACTCTCGTTGCAATAACCTCAATCATAATTGATGCAGCACGAAAGGTGAAAAAAGGCTTGTGCGATGATGACAATGATGGATTTGCATCTAACTTTCAGTCAAGTGACCTATGAACTGTCAATTATCCATCAAGCTCCACAATGATCATGTTAACATTAAATCAGATAGATTTGTCTGGACATTTCTCTTGCGGGACGGGAGAAGACACAAAATCAATGCATCTCTATTATTGTGCGCCGTGCGGGCATGAATTCTCAGAGTTTTGCGGGAGGGGCGGGAGTGGAACACACGTTGCAGGCGGTAATGGTCAGAAATTCAGCGGGAGCAGGATGAAGAAAACAGTCCCGCTATAGCAGGGCTCTAGTGCCATCTTTCTTGTGTTTATTATCATTTGCCACATAATTAAAGCAACCTCATACTAAATTTAAAAAAAAATTACTAATTATCCGATTAGTCGACTAATCATTTTAATAGTCGGTGACTAGTCGACTATTAAAATAGTCGTTAGTTGCAGCCCTATCATCAATGACTCGATCTAACTGTTCTGTCAGTGCTGTGTAACGTCTACCAATTGCGCAACCGGAAACAGTTTGCGCCGTCAGATTTCAAAATAAGAGCGTCTTAAACTGATCGTCTCTGTCCTTGAAGAATTCACAACAAGGACTTTATACACCAGTACCAGAACTTTGAACTGGAGTTTTACGGGGACCAATGGAGCGAAGCTAACACTGGAGAGACGTGGTCTCTCCTGCTGATTCCTGTCAGCACTCGTGCTGCTGCATTTTGGATCAGCTGGAGCCTATTCAGCAAATTACTTGGACATCCTGCTAATAACACATTACAGTAATCTAGTCTAGAAGATACAAACACATGAACTAGTTTTTCTGCATCACTGTGGGAGAAGATTTTCCTAATCTTTGTGATATTACGGTGATGGAAAACGCTGTTTTACAAACCTGATTAATATGCTGTTTAAATCACAAATCCTGATCAAAATAACTCCAAGGTTTCTCACAGTTGTACTGGAGGCCATCGCAACACCATCTAATCCCTTCCTAAGCTGTTTGGGACCAAAAACAATAAAGGCGCTCGAGCCAGTGCTGTCTCTGTGCTATGATGCATTCTGAACCCAGACTGAAAAACTTCAAACAGATCATTTCTATACAAATGGTCATATAACTGGCTTGCAAATACCATTTCCAGTATTTTAGATACAAATGGAAAGTTGGAAATTGGTCAATAATTAGCAAAAATGTCTCGGTCAAGAGAAGGTTTTTTAAGTAACGACCGATGTCAGCTCAGGGAGTTCTACGGGATCAAAACAGTCAAGTCAGGGCTTAAAGGGGACCTAATATGGTATTTAATGTATATTTTAAACAGGCCTTGAATGTCTTAAAAACAATCTAAAGCTTGTTTTTTCTACATAAATCAGAAATTCAGCCTGTGGGCCATGTCTCTAGTTTTACCGCTTCTCACCTCATTTTCTGTGCTTCATTTTAGGGGAGGGGAGGCTATGATAATGAGGCTCTGCGCTGATTGGCTGCTTGAATGACGTGTAGGAGGGGAGGAGAATAGACCTCGCTCCGGCCAGAGCAGCCGGCTGCGTCGTACACAAACTATGTCCCATGCAAGAAGCTTCTGCGACAAAATAAATTCCATTGCTTTATTTTTTTTGTATTGGACTGTCCTAACTGGCCGCGAGTTTAACGGTTTCAGTGTAGACAGAGAGCGTCCGATGTCACGCAGCTCGCGATAGTCGGACGCTCTCATGCAGTTACACGGATCTTAAAGCCTGATTTATGGTTCTGCGTTAAATCGACGCGTACCCTACGCCGTAGGCTCTGCGTTGGTGTAACGCGGAACCATAAATCAGCCTTTAGTTACCTGAAGGGGGAACGGGTCACCTCGTCTTCACACTAATTCACACAGGAAGATTTAATTTTTTAATTCTAAACAGGTACACCACAGTTACTCAGATTCCTCATCATTTCATATGTTACAAGAAATCACCACACTGAATTTTCACAAATGGCAACTTTATTGTTAAAAACATAAGTTGTATATAAATAACATTTATGCACTATTGTTTGCTCAAGGAAGGACCGTGCATTTCTTCTGAAGGTGTCGTTGAACAGCTTCAGGTGCTTGGAAGATCTGAAATCATAAACATAAGAAAAAGGTATTACGGTACTAATAGAGCCGCCGGCGCCCGGAGCTCCGGGCCCGGGATTCCTCACCGGTCCGGTCCAGTGTGTGGCCTCCGGAGCTCCGGAGCTAAGCTAAATACTTGTAGACAAATATAAATAACATAAAAAAATAAAGTCACCTCCTGCTGACTCGTGTGCAGTTGCCGGGTCCGTACTGTGGGAACTGATCCATTTATGAGGGTAAGTGTCGATGCAAAACCTCATTTTAACTGTCCCCTCGCTGTGGAACCCGGTGGAAAACAGCCACCGCTGCTGAACAATGGTTGAAGCTCCAGCCGGCGGAGTTGGTTGTGGGCGTGGTTTCAGCAGCGGAGGAGACCGAGGGCGTGGTTTGCATTTTGGTGACGTAAAGAAAATGCACAAATCTAAACGGCTCGTAGAAACCACATGACACTGGAAGATTCAGCAAGGCGGGGGTACAGACCTTGCAGACCACTTTATATATGTTAAAACAAGAAAAACGTGTTTTTCATAATAGGTCCCCTTTAAAGGAGCATGAGGCTCCTTTTAAGAAATGAGACTCTCTAGCGCCACCCTTCGCCACGACGGCCGTCGAGGGTAGTGCAGCCAACAGCGAAGCCGGCACGGGAGAACGGGGAGAACGCGTGCAGCATCATTTGACGCAGGGGCGTTTCTTGGGACTGAGAACATTGGGGGCTGAGCCCAGACCCTTATAGGGAAGCCTATGGGATCTACCTGGGGAAAAAAGCTCAATGCTTTCTTGAGCCTTATTGCGTCTTGTCTACAGCCAAACACTGCCAAAATGTACCAGAATGAAACATATTATATTGATAGAAACAGGATGATTCACTTATAGATAACACAGGAATTAAAGCAAAAGAGGTTGCCACCTTTCAGAAATAGAAATAAAGGACGCCCCGATTTCAGCAGCGCAGGAGCCAAAAAAAAGCCCCAAAACTGCATAAAAATGTGTTTATTTTATATGAAAAAACGTGTTCTTTAATAGCATTGAACTTGCATGACTGTACAGACAGCCACTCATATAGCAGCTGAAATATCCTCCTATGCTGTGTATGTCCACATCAGCCAAGGTGTAGAATATTGCTTCAGGTGAAGAATTTGGTGTAAAAGTTAACTTATTTCAATAATTCAACTAGAATATGATGTAAAAGTTAATTTATTTCAATAATTCAACTGGAATATGGTGTAAAAGTTAATTTATTTCAATAATTCAACTTAAAAGGTGAAACTAATATATTACCTAGTCTTATTACATGCAAAGCAAGATATGCTGAACCTTAGTTATAATTTTGATGATGGAATTTTTGAATTATTGATTTCATAAAATATTCTCTAATATATTTTTTATTTGGGGTTTTCATAAACTGTGAGCCATAATCAGAGAGCAGCGTCTTGCTGGTGCAGCAAACTGCTGGACGCAGATGCGTGAAGACGGACACTGGCTGATTTATGGTTCTGCGTTGCACCAAAGCAGAGCTTACCGCGTATAGTAAGCGGGGACGCGAACGTACGGTGCGCGTCGCCGCGTACCCTACGCCGTCGATTTAACGCGGAACCATAAATCAGGCTTAACGCGGTCGAATTTGTCAGTTTTCTTTTCGTCTTTTCAACTGAGCACGCAAACACAAACTGAGGATGCAATGCTTGCTTATGCACCATCGTAGAACCGGGCCTGGCATAATATATGTCCGTATTGGTTCAATAGAGAACTTTTAATTCCCAATTCCAAACCCCTACCTGGAGGGGAAGCCCGAGTCCTCCCGGCTGTCTGGCACAAAGAAAGATCTGGGCACAGACGCAGCAGGTCCTGTTGTCCCGCCACAAAGATTTTGCTGGCCTTAATGTTTCCTGTGTTTTATTTTGTTATTATTGATCAATTTAGTGTTGATGTGTGTGTGTGACAGACGTGTGTATGGGGGGTTAATGAAAATACGGGACAAATTGCGTCCCGTATTAGTTCAATACGGACGCAATCCATCTCTCTGATTGGTCTTGGTGTCTCGACGTCATCCCCTGTTGCATTCACTGATAATGGAAAACTACAACTTCTTTAGTGACTCGTAATGTACAGTTATGATTTTTTTCTTCTGAAGTTGAATTATCCGGGGCTAAAGAAAAAACGTCCGGGGCTGAAGCCCCGGATGCCCAGGCCAGGCGACGCCACTGATTTGACGTCAGATCCGCAGGACAGCGCGGGAAATTCCGGTCACAATTGCAGCACATTTTGCAGCTCACAGCCTGTTCAAGGCAACGGAAAGATACACTAGAGCAGTGTTTCTCAATCCTGGTCCTCGAGTACCACTGTCCTGCATGTTTTAGATGCTACCCTGCTTCAGCACACCGTGATACAAGTACCTGTGTCATCAACAGAACTGTGCAGACCTTGGTGACAAGCTAATTAGGACCTTTAATTAGAATCAGGTGTGTTGGTGCAGGGAAACATCTAAAACATGCAGGACAGTGGTACTCGAGGACCAGGATTGAGAAACACTGCACTAGAGGGCTCATTCTTTTTGGTTTGGAACGCTTCATCTGACATTATTACTATATAACTTAAAACGTATACAAATTTTTTTCATAAATCCTGCCTCAATCCTGCCTCATGCTCCTTTAAGGAAGTCGCTAAAGCTAAGGAAATTCCCACAGCCGCTACCGGGTGGGCATCCTATTTTGCACTATTTTGCAATTTAAACATTATGAAATAGTGGTCGGATAGGAGGGAGTTTAGAGGCGACACTAACAGATTTAAAGTTGGCTACTACGGAGTCAAAAATCAGTGACTCGCGGGTTACAGGTTAGTGATTATGGAGTTAAAATAAGTAATCACACTTGTGGAATGGCTCTCTCTTTCTCTCTATCGCCTGATTTACGTTTCTCTATTGAATCTACGTGCACCTCTCGTTCAGTTCCACCCATTTTCCACCATGCTGTCAAACTCCAAAGAAAAACAAGTCACACAAGCGTCAAAACGAATGCACTTCCCTACACTCAATATCTCAGAACTCAATGATGGAGTAATAATCCAGCTTGCAAAAACAACAATCACTACACAGCACCACTCCAACATCGACTTTAAACTCCTGCTCTCTGGGTGCAGTTCCTGGACACTGAAACGCCCCACTGAACAAACTACCTCACTGATCAATCATTTCCTTTCAACTTTGCTTGTTACATAAATGCGGTTTCTATTGCTTAATTGTCTTGTGTGCAATCTTTATTGTGTTGAATGTTTACTGTCGGGCAGCAGGGTGGCTTGGTGGTTAGCACTGTTGCCTCACAGTGAGAAGGTTCCTGGTTCGACTCCCAGGCCCAGCAGGATCTTTCCGTTTGCATGTTCTCCCCGTGCTCGCGTGGGTTTCCTCCGGGTACTCCGGCTTCTTCCCACAGTCCAAACACATGCATACTAGGTTAATTGATGATTCAAAATTGCCCGTAAGTGTGAGTGTGAGTGTGTCTGGTTGTGTGTTTATATGTGGCCATGCGATGGACTGGAGACCTGTCCTGCCTGTTGCCTAAAATTAGCTGGGATAGGCCCCAGCAGACCCCCATGACCCTGCAGAGGAGATGGATGGATGGATGGATGGATGGATGGATGGGTGGATGGATGGATGGATGGGTGGATGGATGGATGGATGGATGGATGGATGGATGGATGGATGGATGGATGGGTGGATGGATGGGTGGATGGATGGATGGATGGGTGGATGGATGGATGGATGGATGGATGGATGGGTGGATGGGTGGATGGGTGGATGGGTGGATGGATGGGTGGATGGATGGATGGATGGATGGATGGATGGATGGATGGGTGGATGGGTGGATGGATGGATGGGTGGATGGGTGGATGGGTGGATGGGTGGATGGATGGATGGATGGATGGATGGATGGATGGATGGGTGGATGGGTGGATGGGTGGATGGGTGGATGGATGGATGGATGGGTGGATGGATGGATGGATGGATGGATGGATGGATGGATGGATGGATGGGTGGATGGATGGATGGATGGATGGGTGGATGGGTGGATGGATGGATGGATGGATGGATGGATGGATGGATGGATGGATGGATGGATGGATGGGTGGATGGGTGGATGGGTGGATGGGTGGATGTTTCATCCCCCCGGGGCAAAAAAGTCTATTTTACAGAGTCAAAAATTAGTAAGAATGGAGTTAAACTTTAGGGATTATGGACAAAATCTGGTGATTACTAAATTAAAGTAAGTGATTACAGAATCAAAAGTTAGTGACTGGGAATTTACAAGGTAGGGATTACAAAGTTAAAACTAAGTGACTATAAAGTTAAAACTATTGATTATGTTGGTCACAAGAAACCAAACAAATTATTAATAATTTGGTCAAAAGTTAGTGATTGTAAAGCGCAGTTAGAAATTACAAAGATAAATGTTAGTGAATGAAGGTAACGACTACAGAAATAAAATAATCTGGTCAAGGAAGTTATATAATCTGGCAAAGGAATTTAAGTATTCTGGTAAAGAAGTAAAATAATCTGGTAGACGAAGTGAAATATACTGGTAAAGAAGTAAAATAATCTGGTTATAGCAGTTTAAAAATCTGGTAAAGGAAGTTCTGTAATGCAATAAAGGAAGTGAAATATTCTGGTCAAGTAGGTTGTGTAATGCGATAAAGGAACGGAAGGAAAGGAAGTTAAATAATCTGGTAAAGGAAATGAAATATTCTGGTAAAGGACGTGAAATAATCTGGTTAAGGAAGTTAAATAATCTGATAAAGGAAGTCAATTAATTTGGCAAAGGAAATTAAGTATTATGTAAAGGAAGTTATGTAATACGATAAAGGAAGTGAAATATTCTGGTAAAGGAAGTTAAATAATCTGGTAAAAGAAGTTATGTAATGCAATAAAGGAAGTGAAATATTCTGGTAAAGGAAATTAAATACCATAATACCATAAGTATTCTGGTAAAGGAAATTAAATACCATAATACCATAAGTATTTTGGTAAAGGAAGTTAAGTATTCTGGAAAAAAGAAGTTAAATAAATGTAATAATCCACACAGTTGCCCCCCAGCCTGCAGAGCTCCTGGTTTTAGGAACAGCTCAGACCTACCTGACTGTTCAGTTCTCTCAGGGTGTCCAGCTCCTTCAGCAGCATTGAGACATTGTTGTCTCCATCCAAGCTCTGAAGTGGAGCTGAAGTTCCGGTCTGCTGAAGGCTGCAGGACAGAAAACAGTTCTTTCATCAGTCAATGGAGAGAAACCAACATCAGGGCCATTCAGAACTTTAGATCTGCTTCTCTGAAGGACCCAGCTAACAACTGACTCATGCTTAACTGTTCTTTGCATCATTTTGAGATCTTTCAGCTGAGCTTCTCTTGAAACTCTTTCTAAAATATTTAATAATATACACTGGTTTAGGTGATAAGCTGCTTAAAAGATTTATCTTGGCAATTCTTACACTACTGAGTAAAAATGAGTAATGGAGTAGCTTCATCATTACTCTTTTCAGCTGCAGCTCAGTGGGCTGGTGTCATCGTTGGTGATGTGTATCATAAAGGGATGGGCTGGTGTGAGAGATGGTGGGATGACCCAACAGATGGTGTTTGTGGACAGCAGGGACATGAGAAACTTCCTACAATGAATATCCCTTCAAATGAACTGATTTTGTAACATGAAAAATGTCTGATGCTCGTTAACGACAGCAGGTGGATGTTCTGGCACCCCGGATCTCCATCTGATGGGTCTCAGTTCGGTCTAAAGATGAGAAACATCACGTCTATGTTGCATCCCTCTAGGATGACCACACCCCCTTTTCTGGGTCCAAACTGGATCTGGTGACCTTCCGGTCTGAGCTGGATCTGGTGACCTTCAGGTCCGAACTGGATCTGGTGACCTTCAGGTCCAAACTGGATCTGGTGACCTTCAGGTCTGAACTGGATCTGGTGACCTTCAGGTCCGAACTGGATCTGGTGACCTTCCGGTCTGAGCTGGATCTGGTGACCATTTCTGAGCATGATCCGGCGACCTTCAGGTCCTCAGGCAGCTCTGTATTAAAAGCAGATGTGACTGTCTCCTGGAGATCCATGCATGGACTCAGGAAGACTTCCAGAGATCTCCATCTGTGGACACAGTCCACCGTACAATCCACAAATGCAGCCGACGGCCTCATCATGCAGAGAAGAAGACGCACGTGAACACCGTCCAGAACCAGCGGCGTCTTATCTGGACCAACGATCGTCTAAAATGTTCTGAGGAGAACATCTGAGGTTCTTCTTGGAACCACGGAGGCCGTGTCCTGCAGACTCCAGCGGAGAGGAAGCATCCAGTGTGTTATCAGCTCAGTTCAGGAGCATCTCTGGTGGTCTGGGGTTGTATTAGTGTCTGTGGGGCAGTTGGAACATCTGGAACGACTGCTGAAAACTACATAGAGGTTTTAGAGCAACATCTGAACCAGTTCAGCAAGCATCACCTGGTGACTGTACTTCAGCATGTGACCTTGTTTGAAGGTGCTCAGGTGTTTGTGTGGCGGCGCCTGATTGGACCACATAGGCCTACCAGCCTATAATAGACAAGCTTTTGTTCCGATCTGTTTGAAAAAGGTCTATGACCGAAACGTTGGCCCAATAAACACGTGCGGTGAGAAGAAGGTGCACGGGAGTTTTCTTTTTAAATTACCCATTTTATACTGCAACAATATAATTCCCTTCATTGAGTGTAGCTCATCACTCAAACACATCCAGACTGACTATGGCCTCTGAAGTTCCTGCTAAGCCTATCAAAGACCAATGCAGCTGAGAGGGCGGAAACCTCCCCCGGTCTACGGTCACTGGTTGGTCAGCTGGGCTGCCACATCATCACCAGATAGGTCAGGTGTTTAAAGTGAGGTTGTGGCCTCACATGATCAGAGATGAGGAGCAGATCTGCAGGCAGCAGCTTTAATAAGTGCTGCTGTATGTTCGGCTGTAATTCTCTCATATCACATTAAAGGTCAGGCTGCTTCTTAGCGTAATAAAGCAGGTAAATAAGACGTGAGCGCGGCCGACACCGACTTCTGTAATTGACTGTTTCTGACTTTATTATAGAGGCTTCTAATCAACTTCATCTTTCCTTCTATTTCTGCCCACTTCAGCTAATCAAATCTAAATTTAACAGCTTCACACTGAAGTGGTTTATTTGAAAAATATTGAAGAGGAGGCAAATGAGATGAATTACAGGAAGACAGAAGCCTCCATGAAAGGCAATAAACTTTTTAATAAACGTCTCTGTGGCGACGCTGCAAACATTTCACTGTAATTTTTTCACCTAACACACCAAACCTGGAACTTCTAACCATATTCTCCCCTGTAAGAGCCTCTGACCAGTCAGAATTATCATCAGTTCCTCTGCCGACCGCCAGGGTCTGGATCCAGACCTGCGGTTCACTGGGGTCTGGATCCAGACCTGTGGTTCCCTGGGGTCTGGATCCAGACCTGCGGTTCCCTGGGGTCTGGATCCAGACCTGCGGTTCACTGGGGTCTGGATCCAGACCTGGGGTTCACTGGGGTCTGGATCCAGACCTGGGGTTCACTGGGGTCTGGATCCAGACCTGGGGTTCACTGGGGTCTGGATCCAGACCTGTGGTTCCCTGGGGTCTGGATCCAGACCTGCGGTTCCCTGGGGTCTGGATCCAGACCTGCGGTTCACTGGGGTCTGGATCCAGACCTGCGGTTCCCTGGGGTCTGGATCCAGACCTGGGGTTCACTGGGGTCTGGATCCAGACCTGGGGTTCACTGGGGTCTGGATCCAGACCTGGGGTTCACTGGGGTCTGGATCCAGACCTGCGGTTCCCTGGGGTCTGGATCCAGACCTGGGGTTAACTGGGGTCTGGATCAAGACCTGGGGTTCACTGGGGTCTGGATCCAGACCTGCGGTTCCCTGGGGTCTGGATCCAGACCTGCGGTTCCCTGGGGTCTAGATCCAGACCTGGGGTTCACTGGGGTCTGGATCCAGACCTGGGGTTCACTGGGGTCTGGATCCAGACCTGCGGTTCCCTGGGGTCTGGATCCAGACCTGGGGTTCACTGGGGTCTGGATCCAGACCTGGGGTTCCCTGGGGTCTGGATCCAGACCTGCGGTTCACTGGGGTCTGGATCCAGACCTGGGGTTCACTGGGGTCTGGATCCAGACCTGCGGTTCCCTGGGGTCTGGATCCAGACCTGCGGTTCCCTGGGGTCCGGATCCAGACCTGCGGTTCTTTTAACCACCACTCGGGTCCATATCCAGACCTGTGGTTAGCTAGGGTCCGGACCTGCGGTTCTTCTACTGACCACTCGCGTCCGTATTCCGGACAGTTGGTCAGGAAGGTCATGGGTTGGTCTGGGTTATTTATACACACACTACAACTATATAGTTGATATAAGTATGTATTTATAGTTATTTTTATATGTGATATGTAACTATTGTGCTTTGCACTGCAGCTCTTTAAATGTATATGTATATATACAGTGGTGCAAAAAAAGTATTTAGTCAGACACCAGTTGTGCAAGTTCTCCCACTTAAAAAGAAAAGAGAGGCCTGTAATTTTCATCACAGTTATATCTCAACTATGAGAGACAAAGTGAAAAAAAAAATCCAGAGAATCACATTGTCTGATTTTTAAAGAATGTGATTGCAATTTATTGTGGAAAATAAGTATTTGGTCAATAACTAAAGTTCATCTCAGTACTTTGTTATAAACCCTTTGTTGGCAATGACAGAAGTCAACCATTTTCTGTAAGTCTTCACAAGGTTTTAACACTGTTGCTGGTATTTTGGTCCGTTCCTCCATGATCTCCTCTAGAGCAGTGATTGGTCCGATCCTCCATGCAGATCTCCTCTAGAGCAGTGATTGGTCCGTTCCTCCATGATCTCCTCTAGAGCAGTGATTGGTCCGTTCCTCCATGCAGATCTCCTCTAGAGCAGTGATTGGTCCGTTCCTCCATGATCTCCTCTAGAGCAGTGATTGGTCCGTTCCTCCATGATCTCCTCTAGAGCAGTGATTGGTCCATTCCTCCATGATCTCCTCTAGAGCAGTGATTGGTCCATTCCTCCATGATCTCCTCTAGAGCAGTGATTGGTCCATTCCTCCATGATCTCCTCTAGAGCAGTGATTGGTCCGTTCCTCCATGATCTCCTCTAGAGCAGTGATTGGTCCGTTCCTCCATGATCTCCTCTAGAGCAGTGATTGGTCCGTTCCTCCATGCAGATCTCCTCTAGAGCAGTGATTGGTCCATTCCTCCATGCAGATCTCCTCTAGAGCAGTGATTGGTCCGTTCCTCCATGATCTCCTCTAGAGCAGTGATGTTTTGGGGCTGTCGCTGGGCAACACGGACTTTCAACTCCCTCCAAAGATTTTCTATGGGGTTGAGATCGGGAGACTGGCTAGGCCACTACAGGACCTTGAAATGTTTCTTACGAAGCCACTCCTTCGTTGCCCGGGCGATGTGTTTGGATCATTGTCCTGCTGAAAGACCCAGTCACATTTCATCTTCAATGTCCCGCTGATGGAAGGAGGTTTTCACTCAAAATCTCACCATACATGGCCCCATTCATTCTTTCCCTACACGGATCAGTCGTCCAGGTCCCTTTGCAGAAAAACATCCCCAAAGCATGATGTTTCCACCCCCATGCTTCACAGTAGGTTTGCTGTTCTTTGGATGAAACTCAGCTTTCTTTCTACTCCAAACACGACCAGTTGTGTTTCTACCAAAAAGTTCTATTTTGGTTTCATTTGACCATATAACATTCTCCCAGTCCTCTCCTGCATCATCCAAATGCTCTCTAGCAAACTTCAGACAGACCTGGACATGTACTGTCTTCAGCAGGGGGAACGTCTGGCCCTGCAGGATCTGAGTCCCTGATCGTAGTGTGTTACTGATGGTTCCTTTGTTACTCTGGTCCAGCTCCCTGCAGGTCCTTCACTAGGTCCCTGTGTGGTTCTGGGATCTTTACTCACCGTTCTTGTGATCATTTTTACCCCCCCGGGGTGAGATCTTGGAGCCCCAGATGGAGGGAGATTATCAGTGTCTTGTATGTCTTCCATTTTCTAATAATTGCTCCCACAGTTGATTTCTTCACACCAAGCTGCTACCTATTGCAGATTCAGTCTTCCCCGCTGGTGCAGGTTCTACAATTTAGTTTCTCACGTCCTTTGACAGCTCTTTGGTCTTGGCCATAGTGGAGTTTGGAGTGTGACTGTTTGAGGTTGTGGACAGGTGTCTTTTATACTGATAACCAGTTAAAACAGGTGCCATTATTAATAATAATAATAATAATAATAATAATATTATTATTATTATGGGCATGCCAAGTAGTGGCATGACCATATTGCAATCGTCCAGAATGGCCCAAAAGGCAATGTTGCTAGCATTTTGCTAACAAGCTAAAGTCGCAAAAGTCCCACTGCGCACCAGCGGGTGTACAGCCTGACCCCGCTCTGATGTGGAAAAGAAAAATCCCCCAAAAGTACAACACGGCCCGAAAAACCTGAAAAATGAAGGCGATATATTAGTATACAGAAAGGTTTCCCTTTTTTTATTCTTATTATTATTCCGCACTTTTTTTCGCACTATACGGCCCGAACCGCAACGTGCACCCATGCATGACATACATCGTTGGATGCGTCTCCATCGTGATTCGATGGGTATTACTTTTCTCAGTAATAGGGGTTACTGTGGCAACGCTAGTTGCCAAAAAGCAAAGAAAAAGGCGAAAATTCCCACGCTTATTGCTCGGCCGAACTTTATCGTAGAGACATCGTTCAAACTTTGAAACACTCGGCCCGATTGGCACTAACGGAGCGTACAAGCTCGTTATGCCAATTATTACACTATTTGCGACAATGACCTTTCATTTTTTTCTTTATTTCCGTTTGACTTTGGACGCTTGTTGCTAGGCAACAGATTATCATAGAGACATCCTACAAATGTTCCCCGACTCGGCACGCTGTGGACTTCAACATATTCAAATTTCATGAAGCTGTTATTTAAGGAAATTTTATGTCAAAATCCATGCCAAATGGCCCCATTCATTCGGATGGGTTTTTTTACCACGGTGAAACAAAAACCTATCCATTAACGTAGCCTGAACCGCAACGTGCACCCATGCATGGCATACATCGTTAGATGCGTCTCCATGTTGCCTCGATGGGTATTACTTTTTTCAGTCAAAAGTGTCACTGTGGGGGGCGCTAGACGCCAAAAAGCGCACGCCTTTAATAACTATTGGGAGCACAGGAATGAATGCAATACAACTGTAAACACCTGAAACTGACATAGAACCACCCCGAACACAACCACTACAGCCCCAAACCAAAGCAGCAAGAGGGGTCGAATGGGCGGTAGGGCATGCCCATATCAAAATTTCATGAAATTTTCTAGTTATTATTATTATTATTATTATTAATAATAATAAAAATACATTTTATTAACACACTTTATATTTAGTAATCTCAAAGTGCTACAGAGCAGAAAAATAAAACGAACATTTTTCCAAAATATATTTAAAAACAGAGCATATAAAAGATACATTTAGCTATAAGCTTTCTTAAAAAGGGGGGTTTTCAGGTCACGTTTAAAAGCCTCTGGAGTCTGTGGGGCCCTCAGATTGTCGGGACGGGCGTTCCACAGCCTCAGAGCTGCAGAGGAAAAGCCCCGATCGCCCATAGTGTAGAGCAGGGGTCACCAATCCTGGTCCTCGAGGGCCGGTGTCCTGCATGTTTTACATGTTTCGCTGCTTCATTGCACCGTGATAAAAGTGACTGTGTCATTAAGAGAATTGTGCAGACCTCAATGACAACAGATGTTGTCTCTAGACGCTTTCCAGAGATCCAGAACATGAACATAAACATAAACATAAACATAAACCCCCGAGCAATTATTATATAAACAATGGCAGGTAAAAACTCCCTTAGTGGGAGAAAAGCCTTAAGCCAAACAGTGGCAAGGAAAAACTCCCCTTTAGGAGGGAAGAAACCTTGAGCAGGACCAGGCTCATAAGGGGGGACCCTCCTGCCGAAGGCCAAACTGGGGGAGTCAGGGACCCCAGCTGCTGACGCCCCCCCCCCCCCACCTCTGGTCATCCCGCTGTTGCTTCCACCTGCCTGCTGTGTGCTGCTGACGTCCCTGACTCCCCCGGTCTGGCCTTCGGCAGGAGGGTCCCCCCTTATGAGCCTGGTCCTGCTCAAGGTTTCTTCCCTCCTAAAGGGGAGTTTTTCCTTGCCACTGTTTGGCTTAAGGCTTTTCTCCCACTAAGGGAGTTTTTACCTGCCATTGTTTATGTAATAATTGCTCGGGGGTTTATGTTTATGTTCATGTTTATGTTCATGTTCATGTTCTGGATCTCTGGAAAGCATCTAGAGATAACATCTGTTGTATTAGACGCTATATAAATAAAATTGAATTGAATCTATGCCACTTTGTATGTTTACAAAGATTATGTATGTATATATATATATATATACAGTATATATATATATATATATATATATATATATATATATATATATATATGCTTCCACAGCCTGGACCCCAGGCCAGCGAGGCACCACCCCACCCCACACAACCACCCTGATGCTTCCTGCCTGCCCCAGGCAGGAGGCTCAAAGAGCAGCAACCACCCCAGGCCCCCCGGCACCAATCCATCCTCAATCCTGTTTAACTATTTGTATTCTAGTAAACATTAAAAACAAAATAAATAAATAGCAATAGTTTTTTAATCACGTGTGTGTCTGAAATATATGATATGAGGCTGTGTTGCCTAACTGGTAGCAGTAATAACTGTAGCAGCAGTATTATTGTTTAAGGGTGTGAGCTCTACCTGTGACCTGCAGAGACCTGGACTCTTCTCGGGGCTGGACTGCCCCCACAACCGGTAGCCCCATCTTCATCGGGGGGGTCTCTGCAGCCCACCACCCCAGGAGAAGATCCTCTACTGGGGGTCAGATCCGCCTCCATCTCCCCTACCAGAAAGGTGGAGGAAAAATTAGACTCTAAATTCCTGAGGGAGACTGGGCTGGGAGGATAGGTTGGACCCTGGAGGTCTGAGAGAGATGGATGAATGGACATATGGATGAAGGGAAGGATGGATGGTTGGATAGGGGGATGGAGGGACAGATGCACAGAGGTATGGAGGGAAAGAGGTACGTAGGGGTGGACAGAGATATGGAGGGACGAATGGAGAGGGATGGACAGAGGGATGGATGGACAGAGGGTTGGGGAATAGATGGATAGAGGGATGGGGGATAGATGGACAGAGGGATGGAGGGATAGATGGACAGAGGGATGTAGGGATAGATGGACAGAGGGATGTAGAGATAGATGGACA
The DNA here is from genome assembly GCF_033807715.1 of Cololabis saira. Classification (NCBI taxonomy): domain Eukaryota; kingdom Metazoa; phylum Chordata; class Actinopteri; order Beloniformes; family Belonidae; genus Cololabis; species Cololabis saira. The sequence goes on from NC_084602.1 coordinate 699,075, forward strand.
GAGGGATGGAGGGATAGATGGACAGAGGGATGGAGGGATAGATGGACAGAGGGATGGGGGGATAGATGGACGGAGGGATGGGGGGATAGATGGACGGAGGGATGGGGGATAGATGGACAGAGGGATGGAGGGATAGATGGACAGAGGGATGGGGGGATAGATGGACAGAGGGATGTAGGGATAGATGGACAGAGGGATGGAGGGATAGATGGACAGGGATGGAGGGATAGATGGACAGAGGTATGGGGGGATAGATGGACAGAGGGATGGAGGGATAGATGGACAGAGGGATGGAGGGATAGATGGACAGAGGGATGGGGGATAGATGGACAGAGGGATGGGGGATAGATGGACAGAGGGATGGGGGATAGATGGACAGAGGGATGGAGGGATAGATGGACAGAGGGATGGGGATAGATGGACAGAGGGATGGGGGGATAGATGGACAGAGGGATGGGGGGATAGATGGACAGAGGGATGGGGGGATAGATGGACAGATGGACAGAGGTATGGAGGGATAGATGGACAGAGGGATGGAGGGATAGATGGACAGAGGGATGGAGGATAGATGGACAGAGGGATGGAGGGATAGATGGACAGAGGGATGGAGGATAGATGGACAGAGGGATGGAGGGATAGATGGACAGAGGGATGGGGATAGATGGACAGAGGGATGGAGGGATAGATGGACAGAGGGATGGAGGGATAGATGGACAGAGGGATGTAGAGATAGATGGACAGAGGGATGGAGGGATAGATGGACAGAGGGATGGAGGGATAGATGGACAGAGGGATGGGGATAGATGGACAGAGGGATGGAGGGATAGATGGACAGAGGGATGGAGGGATAGATGGACAGAGGGATGGGGGATAGATGGACAGAGGGATGGAGGGATAGATGGACAGAGGGATGGGGATAGATGGACAGAGGGATGGGGGGATAGATGGACAGAGGGATGGGGGGATAGATGGACAGAGGGATGGAGGGATAGATGGACAGAGGGATGTAGGGATAGATGGACAGAGGGATGGGGGGATAGATGGACAGAGGGATGGGGGATAGATGGACAGAGGGATGGAGGGATAGATGGACAGAGGGATGGAGGGTAGATGGACAGAGGGATAGATGGACAGAGGGATGGGGGATAGATGGACAGAGGGATGGAGGGATAGATGGACAGAGGGATGGAGGGATAGATGGACAGAGGTATGGGGGGATAGATGGGCAAAGGGATGGGGGATAGATGGACAGAGGGATGGAGGGATAGATGGACAGAGGTATGGGGGGATAGATGGACAGAGGTATGGGGGGATAGATGGGCAAAGGGATGGGGGATAGATGGACAGAGGGATGGAGGGATAGATGGACAGAGGGATGGAGGGATAGATGGACAGAGGGATGGGGGATAGATGGGCAGAGGTATGGGGGGATAGATGGACAGAGGGATGGAGGGATAGATGGACAGAGGTATGGGGGGATAGATGGACAGAGGGATGGAGGGATAGATGGACAGAGGGATGGGGGATAGATGGGCAGAGGTATGGGGGGATAGATGGACAGAGGGATGGGGGGATAGATGGACAGAGGGATAGATGGGCAGAGGGATGGGGGATAGATGGACAGAGGGATGGAGGGATAGATGGACAGAGGGATGGGGATAGATGGATAGAGGGATAGATGGACAGAGGGATGGAGGGATAGATGGACAGAGGTATGGGGGGATAGATGGACAGAGGGATGGGGGATAGATGGACAGAGGTATGGAGGGATAGATGGACAGAGGGATGGAGGGATAGATGGACAGAGGTATGGGGGGATAGATGGGCAGAGGGATGGGGATAGATGGACAGAGGGATGGAGGGATAGATGGACAGAGGGATGGGGGGATAGATGGACAGAGGGGTGGAGGGGATAGATGGACAGAGGGATGGGGGATAGATGGACAGAGGGATGGGGGATAGATGGACAGAGGGATGGGGGATAGATGGACAGAGGGATGGGGGATAGATGGACAGAGGGATGGGGGATAGATGGGCAGAGGGATGGAGGGATAGATGGACAGAGGGATGGGGGGGATAGATGGACCGAGGGATGGGGGGGATAGATGGACCGAGGGATGGGGGGATGGAGGGATAAATTATTTCAGCCTTCAAGAGAAATTGGGAGTAAAAGAGTATCTGGAGCAGCAGGACTTGTTACCCGGACAACGGTCCCTGGGCTCCGGCTGCTGGTTCTGGATGATCCCGGGTCTGTACAGACCGGAGCTGCAGGGAGTCCTGGAGGGCAGAAGCTGTCGCAGCTCCTCGTTCACTCTGGGACTGGCTGTAAAACAACAACATGACCATCAACACTGTCTGTCTGTCAGGAAACAACCAGGTGAACCCGCCCACCTGAGCACACCTGTCTCATTGGGTGTGAAAGGTCTAGCAGAACAAACATGACGCAATCCAAACCAGAAAGAAAACATGAACATGAAGTAGGGGTTTATCATTTCAACAAGTCTACTGTTATTAGGGCCCGAGCACTTGCAGTGCGAAGGCCCTATTGTATCTGTAGGAATTTCTATTATTATTATTAGGGCCCGAGCACTTGCAGTGCGAAGGCTCTATTGTATCTGTAGGAATTTTTATTATTATTATTAGGGCCCGAGCACTTGCAGTGCGAAGGCCCTATTGTATCTGTAGGAATTTTTCTTTTTCTTTCTCTCTTTTTCTTTCTTCTGACGAAATTAGGGCCTTTTTGCCCCCCTAAACGTGTCCAAAAAGTCACCAAATTTTGCACGCAATCCAGGCCTGGTGAAAAATTTTGATATTTAATGGTTTGCATTAATGGGCGTGGCAAAATGGCTCAACAGCGCCCCCCGGAAAACTTTGTGCCTCAAGCCCCACAATACGGTTTGACGTACATGCACGAAAATCGATGCACACCTGTATCATGTCGCAACTTAAAGAAAAGTCTCTTGGCGCCATGGCCGAAACCGAACAGGAAGTCACCCATTTTGAATTAATTGTGTAAATTTGGCGCAATGTATGCCATTCCTTCGGCAGTTAATACGGCCCGAACCGTAACGTGCACCCAGGTGTGTTATACATCAAAATATGCGTCTCCATCCTGTGACTACGCGCATTACTTTTCTCTTTCAAAAGTGTTACCGTGGCGACGCTAGACGCCAAAAAGCGCGCCCCCCTTTCATCTGATTGGTCCATATTTGATAGTTCCCCAAAAGTCACCAAATTTTGCATGCAAGCCAGCCCTGGCGATAAATTTGATATTTCATGGTTTGCATTAATAGGCGTGGCAAAATGGCTTGACAGCGCCACCCGGAAAACTTTGTGCCTCAAGCCCCACAATACGGTTTGACGTACATGCACGAAAATCGGTACACACCTGTATCATGTCGCAACTTTAAGAAAAGTCTCTTGGCGCCATGGCCAGCCGAACAGGAAGTCGGCCATTTTTAATTAATTGTGTAATTTTGGCGCAATTTATGCCATTCCTTCGGCAATTAATATGGCCCGAACCGTAACGTGCACCCAGGTGTTATACATCAAAATGTGCGTCTCCATCTTGCAACTATGCGCATTACTTTTCTCTTTCAAAAGCGCTACCGTGGCGACGCTAGACGCCAAAAAGCGCGCCCCCCTTCATTTGATTGGTCCATATTTGATAGTTCTCCAAAAGTCACCAAATTTTGCATGTAAGCCAGGCCTGGCGATAAATTTGATATTTCATGGTTTGCATTAATGGGCGTGCCTCACGGCTCAACAGCGCCCCCTAGAATACTTTTCTCTGCCATAACTTTTGAAAGGTTTGACATAAAGAGTCGTGGGTGGTGTCATGGGACTCGGTATTGAGTCCTTGACCATAATTGGTGAAAATTAGCCCCGCCCCTTCTTCTGATTGGTTGTCCCTATTTCCTGCTATAACTTTTGAATGTTTTGACAGAGTCGTGGGTGGTGTCATCGGACTCTGTATTGAGTCCTTGAGCTTATTTGGCCTTAATTAGCCCAGCCCCTTCTTCTGATTGGTTGTCCCAATTTTCTGCTATAATTTTTGACTGATTTGACATAGGAAGTCGTGGGGGATGTCATTTCTGATATGCTTTTGGGTGCGGTGGCCATGAGTGCGAGGGCCCGTTCATTGCAGCTTGCAGCTTTAATTTTGTATTGTTTTGTTCTTCCTGGTTTGGGTTCAGTTTATTTTATACATTAGAGAGAAGAAAAACATTAACATTTCCATTGTTCTGTCTGGAATTTATATTATTTGAAAAGATAACGTTCTTTTCTTTCAGATATTTGATAATATACAAAATCAACAAATATTATTTCAAAAGCAATCAATCAATCAATCAATCAATCTTTATTTCTAAAGCCCTTTACAACACACAGGGTGACCAAAGTGCTTTCCATTAAAATCCACATTAAAACAAAACAATTTAAAAACAACATAATAAAACCATTACAATTAAATTAAGAATATATCACATCAATACTATGTATTAAAAGCCAGTCTAAACAACCAGGTTTTCAGTCTGGATTTAAAAACCCCAAAGTTAGTGATGGTGCGCATTTCTGGGGGCAGCTTATTCCAGAGCCTGGGTCCAGCAACGGAGAAGGCCCGATCACCCCAGAGTTTAGTCCTGGTTCTGGGGACTTCCAGTAGGAGCTGAGTTGAGGACCGCAGGCCTCTAGTGGAGTTCTGAACTCGCACTTGTTCACATAAATAAACAGGGGCAAGCCCATTGAGGGCTTTAAAAACAAAGATTAAAATTTTTAAATCAATTCTAAAAGAAACAGGAAGCCAGTGAAGAGCAAATAAAACCGGAGTGATGTGTTTGCGACGTCGAGTACTAGTTAAAAAGCGTGCAGAGGCATTCTGAACAAGCTGAAGACGGCTAAGAGAAGACTTGGAGACACCAACATACAAAGCATTGCAGTAGTCAATTCTCGAGCTTATAAAAGCATGAATGGTTTTTTCCAAGTCTGCACGATTTAAAAATGGCTTTACTTTTGTTAAAACCCGTAACTGATAAAAACTGGTCCTGACCACGCTGTCAATTTGCTTGTCAAATTTTAAGCTGCTATCAAAAATAACTCCAAGATTCCTCACAGAAGTTTTTACTTTAAAAGATAGATCACCAGAGTGTGGTGAATCACCAAAGAAAATACATTCTGTTTTACCTTCATTTAAGTGCAGAAAATTTCGCCCCAACCACATTTTAATTTCTGCAATGCAGTCATAAAGGGTTTGAAGAGCACCACTTTTGTTTGGTAGCACAGGAAGATAAATTTGCAGGTCATCTGCATAGCAGTGAAAAGATAGGTTGTGCCTGGCTATGATAGAGCCCAAAGGCAACATGTAAAGTGAAAACAATAAAGGGCCCAGTATGGAGCCTTGGGGCACACCACAGAACAAAGGAGCAGCAGAGGAGGACAGGTCGCGGATCATTACAGAAAAACTTCTGTTTGTCAGGTACGATTTAAACCATTTCAGTGCTGTGCCACGAATACCAGCACACTGATTAAGGCGAGACAAGAGGATTGAATGATCCACTGTATCAAATGCCGCTGTCAGGTCCAACAAAACTAAAACAACAGGACATTTGGCATCAACAGAAAGGGCAATGTCATTATGCACTTTCAACAGTGCGGACTCAGTGCTATGCCTTGTCCTGAACCCAGACTGAAATTTTTCAAGCACACAGATATTTTCTAAAAACGATTGCAGTTGATTAAAAACAATTCTCTCAATGACCTTTGAAATAAAAGACAGATTAGAAACAGGTCTAAAATTGGACAGAACACTGGCATCAAGATGTGCTTTTTTAAGAAGTGGTCTCACTATGGCATGTTTAAAAGAATCAGGGACGCATCCTGAGCTGAGACAAGTGTTCATTAAAACCAAGAGGGAAGGCCCAACAGTAGAAAGCACCTCTTTTAGCAATTTAGTTGGAAGAATGTCCAGAGGACAACTTGTAGTTTTCATATGTACCACAATATCAGTGAGGGACGAAAGAGAAATAGGATCAAAATGGTCAAACACGACAGAGTGTGAGGCAGTAACAGGCTGGTCCGAGCCTGTACTGCAGCTGCTCAGTGCTCTGACAGACTTCACTTTATCAATGAAAAAGTGTAAAAAGTCCTCACAGGTGGATACAGTAGCATCACTCAAAGGAGAGGTGTGGGGGTTCACAACAGAGTTTATAGTACTAAACAACAGACGAGGACAATGTCCACTAGTAGAAAAAGCAAGTGTTATTTAAAGGAGCCGTCTGTAAGAAATGGCCAAAACTGGTACTGCAGTCACTTTCAAAATATTGTTGAGCGGCGTGTACCCTCCCCCTCCTCCCCCGACCAGAGGTTGCCAGGTTTTTCATCCAACACGTTCGTAGCGGCTGCTACGATAATTAGAGCCGAGCTGGCAACCCGGATGCCGAAACAATACTGACTTTGTGATTGGGAGATAGGTGGAGGGTGGAGCTTCAGAAACAATACTGACGTGGTGATTAGGAGATAGGTGGAGGGTGGAGCTTCAGAAACAATACTGACGTGGTGATTAGGAGATAGGTGGAGGGTGGAGCTTCAGAAACAATGCTGACTTGGTGATTGGGAGATAGGTGGAGGGTGGAGCTTCAGAAACAATACTGACTTGGTGATTGGGAGATAGGTGGAGGGTGGAGCTTCAGAAACAATACTGACTTGGTGATTGGGAGATAGGTTGAGGGTGGAGCTTCAGAAACAATACTGACTTGGTGATTGGGAGATAGGTGGAGGGTGGAGCTTCAGAAACAATACTCACTTCGTGATTGGGAGATAGGTGGAGGGTGGAGCTTCAGGCAAAACAAAAAATGACAACATAAACATCAGTTGAGGGCTGTAACTCCTCTTTTTAAACTGGAATATCCTGGCTTGAGTGCTGTTGTCAGTGACATAAGTATTTGAAATTAACATGATTTTTAAACGTCTGTTGACATATCGGGGTCATTTTATGATTCGTTTTATCATTGCTCTTACATACAGCTCCTTTAACCTATTTAAAACAAACATAAAAATCTGGTCTGTGTAGTTCAGTTTGATTTTTTTTTTAAAGACGGGGAATGAATTGTCCAATCACATTAGATTAAAACAACAACATACGAGTACGTCACGATACTGATCGCTGATTGGTTGCTGATAACTGAGTTTCCGGGACTGCGTCCCTTTACCATCTAATTCAAACCAATTAAAAGAGATCCTCAGGTCACGTGCTTATCAAATGTTGGAGAGCTGAAACTGGATTCTGTTGGACTGACGCCCCCTTACTTCCGGAAGTAAATAAAATTTAAAAAAAAAACATTTTATAAACAAATAAATATTTAAACAACATTTAATTACTATTGACAGTCACCCACAGACCGGAATAACACTTTCTTTTAATAATTATATGCATCTTACAGCATGTTTTTCTTTTCTTTTCTTTTCTTTTCTTTTTATTTTATTCTTCTTCTCTTGATTTGATGGGGGCGGCACCCTAGGGCCCTCTACTGACCAGCGCCACTGCTTCACACTGGTCTTTATGTAAAGATGCACCACAGTGACCCATAACACGAGTGACCTGAAGAAGTACTTCAGGCACCATGAGGTGACAGAGTGGGAGGACTCTAGTGTTTTCAGGGGAACACCGAGGAACCAACCACGCGCAGCCTCTGACCGCTATGGAAGGGTTTGTTTTTCACAGTTTAACTGAATATTAGGAGCTGAGGGACGGTTGAACAAAGGACTGTCATCCCAATAATCCTAGTTGTCAGTTAGATCAAAGATCAACGCTGTCAGAGATAAACTCACTGTTAAAATCAAGAGAAAAAACAGAAACAAGGTCAGCCTGCCTTGGTTCAGTGAAAATCTATGGAAACTGATGAAGAGTATAGATGCTGCTTTAAAAAAGTCCAAAAGAGACACAGACATTTTAGTTTACAAAAGCTTGAGGAACAAAGTGATTAATGAACTGAGATTAGCCAAGTCACAATTTTTTCTCTAACTAATGAACGACGCTAAAGGCAACAGCAGTGGAATTTGGAAAAGTATCAACAGTTTAATAGGGAGAGCTCAACATCATACTGAGGATATCCACCTCACAGTTCAGAGCAAGACAATAGACGATGAGACCAAAACTGCCTCTACTTTTAATTCATTTTTATTGATTCTGTTCTGGAATTAGGAAATAATTTTAAACCTAGGGAAGAATGTATTGGCTTCAATGTCACAGGAGAGGACTTTGACCTAGTCACAGTCACTAAAGACGAAGTAAAGAGAATGATTTGCTCCTTAAGAAAATCAAAAAGCAAAGATGCTTCCCATCTGGACACAGTGTTTATCAAAAAACACTCAGCTACTCTAATCCCCCCTATTGCCCATTTAGTAAACCTCTCAATTACTCACAGTTCCTTTCCTACAGACTGAAAACAAGCCATTGTAACTACCAACTTCAAATCTGGTGACCGTCATGTAGTCAGTAACTACAGACCCAAAAGCATATTACCAGTAATCTCCAAGGTTGCTGAAAAAGGGGTCATAAACTAACTTACAGACCACATTAACAGCTGCAACCCTGGTCTAAACTCAGCCCAGTTTGGATTCAGGAAACATCACTCCACAGAAACAGCCATCCTTCACATAGAGCAAATCAGAGCTGGTCTTGACAAAGGTGGAGTTGTTGGAGCTGTGTTCTTAGACTTAAGTAAAGCCTTTGGCACAGTTAACCATTGTGTGTTCAGTGTGTGAAAATCAAAGATGCATGCTCCAGCTACTTGAGGTGCACAATGGGTGTACCTCAAGGATCTATGTTAGGTCCATTACTCAGCAGTCTGTACGTTAACGACCTCCCACAGCATTGTCAGGACATAGAGGTACAACTCTATGCTGATGATACAGACTTGTACACACAAGCAAAATCAGCTCAACAAGCTGCAACTAAACTAACCAATGCCCTGGTTGGAGTGGCTGAGTGTGTGTGTGTGTGTGTGTGTGTGTGTGTGTGTGTGTGTGTGTGTGTGTGTGTGTGTGTGTGTGTGTGTGTGTGTGTGTGTGTGTGTGTGTACTTCATGTGTGATCTATTGCTACAGTATATGTTACATATCCTTGAATAATGTTTGATGTTTTTTATCTGTGCTGTATTTATTTGTAGCAAGGGACTGCAGATGCAAATTACACTTAGGCAAACTCCGGTGCAATGCATCAAATGTTTATATTTATGTTTTTAAATTGCACATGGTCCCTCTCTTATAAAAAAAAAATAAGTTATTGATGCTCTAGGACATCATCTGACAATATCATTAAAGAAGACTTATTATGGGACAGGTACTCGGTGTGGACTGATACCCAGTGTGGACATCCAGAGAAACATCTTTGGTTTCTACAGAAACTAGTGTAAAGTTCTTGTCCCATGTTTGGACCTTGTCCTTTCCAAACACTGTTTCCATCACTACCCGTCATACCTCTGTGAACATCTGCACCCGTACAGGCGTTAAAACCACATCCACTGGGGGGAATCAACAATATAGAAACAGGGACTTTGTTTCTTAAATTTTATCCATTCACAATGTTTTCAATTGAGGACGTCCACCATTGTTCTTCTTGGCCGCTTTCTCCTGTTTAGTTTAGCGATAGACTTGATACTGTACTTGATACCGGTTTTATTGCTTCATCCTCAACTGTATTGGTAAGCACCTAGACAACGAGTAACGGGGAGGTGCCGGACAGACCCAGAGGATGCTAGTTACGTTAACAGCACACAGGTGGATCCGAGTGAGAGGTTTAACATCCAGCGTGGTCTGGGTGTACCTGGCACCCAGGGGGTCCGTGTGTATCTGGGGGGGCCAATGGTCTGGGTGAATCTGGGGGACCAGGGTGGTCCGGGTGTATCTGGGGGACCAGGGTGGTCCAGGTGTATCTGGGGGACCAGGGTGGTCCGGGTGTATCTGGGGGACCAGGGTGGTCCAGGTGTATCTGGGGGACCAGGGTGGTCTGGGTGTATCTGGGTGTATCTGGGGGACCAGGGTGGTCTGGGTGTATCTGGGGGACCAGGGTGGTCCAGGTGTATCTGGGGGACCAGGGTGGTCTGGGTGTATCTGGGTGTATCTGGGGGACCAGGGTGGTCCAGGTGTATCTGGGGGACCAGGGTGGTCTGGGTGTATCTGGGGGACCAGGGTGGTCCAGGTGTATCTGGGGGACCAGGGTGGTCCAGGTGTATCTGGGGGTGCAGGGTGGTCCAGGTGTATCTGGGGGTGCAGGGTGGTCCAGGTGTATCTGGGGGACCAGGGTGGTCTGGGTGTATCTGGGGGACCAGGGTGGTCCAGGTGTATCTGGGGGACCAGGGTGGTTCAGATGTATCTGGGGGACCAGGGTGGTCTGGGTGTATCTGGGTGTATCTGGGTGACCAGGGTGGTCCAGGTGTATCTGGGGGACCAGGGTGGTCCAGGTGTATCTGGGGGACCAGGGTGGTTCAGATGTATCTGGGGGACCAGGGTGGTCTGGGTGTATCTGGGTGTATCTGGGGGACCAGGGTGGTCTGGGTGTATCTGGGGGACCAGGGTGGTCTGGGTGTATCTGGGGGACCAGGGTGGTCTGGGTGTATCTGGGGGACCAGGGTGGTCCAGGTGTATCTGGGGGACCAGGGTGGTCTGGGTGTATCTGGGGGACCAGGGTGGTCTGGGTGTATCTGGGGGGTACCACCGTTGTTGTGGGCGGGTGCACCTTCGACTAAAGAAATGGTTAATTCTGATACGTTCATATTGCTAGAATGGACGGGGGCAAGTTGGCCTACCATTTCCAGGTGATACGCCATGTTTGATGTGGAGCTCTGATATCCAAACTGTTACTTACAAAGTTTGCATTGAACTTTTTTTCCATTGTGTATTCTTATGAAATCCTGCCACACTGCAGATGTTTTGGACATGATAGAGTTCAACAACTCACCGGACCTTGTCCTTCTACTTTATAATCCATCTGTCAATGGTCAGTGGGTTGGGCTAATCCAAAATAGCAAAAATAAAGGGTGTCCAAAGATAGACTGTTACCTGTTAAAGAGGTGTGGACTTTCTCCCGATGAAATTAAATTAAATTCAATTAATTCACAATTTAGTGGAGCTGGGCCACAAGACACAAGAATGTCAGGGTGTTGTTCATGAGTGAGGGACTGGTGGAGCAGGAAGTGATCAGTGATGTGGACTCTATCAGTACTGTAGTGAAGAGAGCTGACACTTTACTGGGGTCTAAGCTCCTCCCCTCACCCTAGGAACTGTGGGTAGTGATTGAAACCAGCAGATGGAGGAACCAGCGGCTGAGATGAGGTGGATGGAACATGAACCGTCTCTGCAGAAACACGTCTAACCAGATGGTTCTGTCCAATAAACCCGTCAAAGCCAGAACATGACAGACATGTCACCAGCTGGCCACCTGTGTGTGTGTGTGTGTGTGTGTGTGTGTGTGTGTGTGTGTGTGTGTGTGTGTGTGTGTGTGTGTGTGTGTGTGTGTGTGTGTGTGTGTGTGTGTGTGTGTGTGTGTATGTGTCTAATCTCACAGTACCCAGGTACATTGATAATAAAGTATTCTGATTCTGAGTGTGTGAGTGTGAGTGTGAGTGAGAGTGAGAAAGGGAGTGAGTGTGTGTATTTGCGTGGGAGTGTGTGAGAGTGTGTGTATGTGAGTGGGTGTGAATCTGTTTGTGAGTTATAGTGTGAGTGAGTGTGTTTGTGTGTGTGTGTGTGTGTGAGTGTGAGTGTGAGTGAGAAAGGGAGTGAGTGTGTGTATTTGCGTGGGAGTGTGTGAGTGTGTGTATGTGAGTGGGTGTGAATCTGTTTGTGAGTTATAGTGTGAGTGAGTGTTTTTGTGTGAGTGTGTTCATGTGTTTTGTGTGAGAGTGAGAGGGAGTGAGTGTGTGTATTTGCGTGGGAGTGTGTGAGAGTGTGTGTATGTGAGTGAGTGTGAATGTGTTTGTGAGTGCGTGAGTGTGTATGTTTATGTGAGTGAGTGAGTGTATTTGTGTGGGAGTGAGTGTGTCTGTGTGTGTATTTGTGTGAGAGTGTGTGGGTGTGTGTGTGTTTGTGAGTTATAGTGTGAGTCAGTGTTTTTGTGTGAGTGTGTTCATGTGTTTTGTGTGGGAGTGTGAGAGGGAGTGAGTGTGTGTGTGTGTGTATTTGCGTGGGAGTGCGTGAGAGTGTGTGTATGTGAGTGGGTGTGAGTGTGTTTGTATGTGCGTGTGTGTGTGTGTGTGTGTGTGTGTGTGTGTGCTCCTCCACCAGTGACTACAAACTACAAAAGTCCTGATTTCCTCTTCACTTTGAAACTTTTCTCATTTCCTGCACCCCCCCCCCCCAGCCCCTCCCTCCCGCACCGGTTCTGATCTTCTTGTGGACTCAGAGCTAATTGATGGCGGCAGCTCTTCTTATTATTCATGTACAATTACAGATGTGCTAATGTGCTTAAATCCTCCTAAATGACCATTCATGCTCACAGTCGCTTTGAAGTCTTGTCAAAGATGGAAAAATCTGCAGAAAAAGGGGAAACACAAAGGCCAATCAGAGGACCAATCTGCAAGAGCCAATCAGGCGCGGAGGGGGAGGCCGTGCTCCCCGCCTCCACCCGTCTTTTTCATGGAATATAAACTAAAGTCCATTAATTTCTTAAGCTGTATTTAATACATTTTGAGCAGAAAGTTTGGGGTGCTGAGAGCGGGCTGTTCCAGCTGACTGCATGAATATTGATGACGGTGTTACGGTGATTAAAGAGGCTTCACGTCAAATCCAACACAATCCGCCTGTGATCCACCCCGCCGCTGCCACACCGCCGCCTCCACGCACATGAATTCAGATACGGACATTAAACCAAGGAGACACATGCACATACACACAGAGGACACACACCCGGCATGCTGTAAACAGGATGTACAGCCAACCAGCTGATCAATCACTGATCAATCAGCAAACCATCAGCAGCAAACCAGCTGTGGATCAATGTCCCAGCAGCTCTGACTGCAGGTCAGCTGCTTCCCCTCAGCCATCACACTCATGACCAACAGGAAATAACTGATGCAGCACTGCCACCTCCACAACCTGATACTTTTATGCATTTATATATGTTCACACCTCATATATTTATTCTATATTGATTTTATTTACCATATTTTAATCATGCATAACCTCCTCATTACTCTTATTTCTTGCAATTTTATTTGATCTTTTATTCTTTTTACTTTTTCCATTATTTTAAGTTATTTGCACCATGACATCAGAGCAACTTCCTAATCTCTGGACCTGTTTCACTGACACTGGCAATGAAGTCCTTCTGGTTCTGATAACTGGTTCTGATCAGTCATGTGACATCAGTGGTAATCAATGTGTTAAACTAATGCCAGTTTTAACTGATCAATCCTCTCAAAACTCATCAACAAAGAGTGGTGCTGAATGGTCAAACCTCATCAATGGTTGTGTTCCATGATCAGACATCAGTAGAGGTAGAGTGGAGGAGAGTGGAGGAGAGTGGAGGAGAGTGGACAGAGTCCCACTTTCATGGCCTGGTACCATCAACCTATCATAGAGTCCAACCAACGCCGTGTTTTCACTCAGAAGCTGCTCCTGGTGTTCAATCAGAGACATGCAGGTCTCATCATGCTAATGCTAACAATGCTAAAAATGCTAATGGAATTAATGCTAAAATGATAATCCTTTCAGTGCTAACATTGCTAGATCTGGGTGGATGTCTACACTGGTAAAGAGACAAACATTTTTATTCAAAAAGTTTTTTTAGATTTTCAGGCAATGCTAGGTAGCATCGGATGCTAGTCTAGCTTATACCTGATAGTACTACCTGTACTACAGCACTGCCTGTACTACAGTTCTACCTGTACTACAGTACTACAGTTCTGCCTGTACTACAGTTCTACCTGTACTACAGTACTACAGCTCTGCCTGCACTACAGCGACCAGTGACCTGCAGCTGTGTGTCGTCCAGCCGGCTGCAGCTGTGTGTCGTCCAGCCGGCTGCAGCTGTGTGTCGTCCAGCCGGCTGCAGCTGTGTGTCGTCCAGCCGGCTGCAGCTGTGTGTCGTCCAGCCGGCTGCAGCTGTGTGTCGTCCAGCCGGCTGCAGCTGTGTCGTCTAGCTGGCTGCAGCTGTGTCGTCCAGCCGGCTGCAGCTGTGTGTCGTCCAGCCGGCTGCAGCTGTGTGTCGTCCAGCCGGCTGCAGCTGTGTCATCCAGCCGGCTGCAGCTGTGTCGTCCAGCCGGCTGCAGCTGTGCGTCATCCAGCCGGCTGCAGCTGGGACGGCGTTGAGGAACATCAACATGTTCCCTGCAGCTGTCATGGATGGAAACTACCAAGTCGGTTCCAGACTGTTATATTTTTATTTCTGCAGGTCCAAATGAGTTTGGTGATAGTCAGGGCAGAAGATTAAGAGCACATCAGGGGGTACTTGGGATTGCCCACATTCATTTCCACTGGCACGGTCAAAACATATTTTTCATCAGAGGTTGTATTTATCTAATATTAAAAACTACTGTGGTCAGATCATTTCTATTGTTTTTCTAAAGAAACTAGTGTAAGAGGTGGTTCTAATTTATAATGCTTATTCAGAACCATCAGGTCTACTTTCATGACCAGAAGCATCCAAACCAGAAAACACACACACACACACACACACACACACACACACACACACACACACACACAAATACATACACACATTCCTGTATAGAAAACAGCAGCTATTTGTATTTTCAAACACACTAGAGACGACAGCCCACCCTCACCCAACAATGTACCAGTGTACTAGTGTGTGTGTGTGTGTGTGTGTGTGTGTGTGTGTGTGTGTGTGTGTGTGTGTGTGTGTGTGTGTGTGTGTGTGTGTGTGTGTGTGTGTGTGTGTGTGTGTGTGTGTGTGTGTGTGTGGACCACCCACTCAGCAGATTAGACTTCTCACACAGCTCCTTCCTCATTCACTCTCAAGCCCGTGCAGCCTTTGTCTTCTTCTCCTGCCACTAAATTAAAATCTCCTCATTTCTTTCTCTGTGTGTGTGTGTGTGTGTGTGTGTGTGTGTGTGTGTGTGTGTGTGTGTGTGTGTGTGTGTGTGTGTGTGTGTGTGTGTGTGTGTGTGTGTTGTGGCTCCACAGGGGTTCCACTTCCTGGTTCCACCTGCTGGATCTCCTGAACACTGGTGGGAAGTGCCTCCATTTGTACCCACAAGTTGAAATGCATAAACTGATGATGTAAAAACCCCCTTTTCAAAGTATCCGATTATGTATTATTTGTGGGTTGCATGAGTAGTTTTCTCGTGACATCTCCCTCATCGGCCATTCTGATTCTGAGATCAGAAAAACTGGTAAGATATCAGCCGATAATATTGTCCTGCCGATTACCCGTCAGGCTCCTTTTCTCCACTCCAAGTTGGAAGTTTTAACTGGAACAGCTTCAGGAGTCGGATTTCTTACTAGGAAAGACATACGGGTCATCGAGGCCAAGTCCAGAATCCAATATGACTTCTGCTAAAAAACAACAAAGTAAACACTTTCCTTTAACTGATTCGAACCTTTTACTCATGTTAAACTTCCATTAATGTCATTTTATAAGCAGACGCACAAAACGAAGAAACACCACTGAAACCCAACCCCCCCAGACCATCACTGCAGGAACTACTGACCACCAGGGTCTGGATCTACACCTGCAGTTCTTCTACTGACCACCAGGGTCTGGATCCAGACCTGCAGTTCTTCTACTGACCACCAGGGTCTGGATCCAGACCTGCAGTTCCTCTACTGACCACTAGGGTCTGGATCCAGACCTGCAGTTCCTCTACTGACCACCAGGGTCTGGATGTACACCTGCAGTTCTTCTACTGACCACCAGGATATGGATCCAGACCTGCAGTTCCTCTACTGACCACTAGGGTCTGGATCCAGACCTGCAGTTCCTCTACTGACCACCAGGGCCTGGATCCAGACCTGCAGTTCCTCTACTGACCACCAGGATATGGATCCAGACCTGCAGTTCCTCTACTGACCACTAGGGTCTGGATCCAGACCTGCAGTTCCTCTACTGACCACCAGGGTCTGGATCCAGACCTGCAGTTCCTCTACTGACCACCAGGATATGGATCCAGACCTGCAGTTCCTCTACTGACCACCAGGGCCTGGATCCGGACCTGCAGTTGCGTGAATGTGTGTACAAGTGGGAATACAATGGACTAAAACCACAGTTTACTGACAGTGGAAAGACAAGTGAGAATAAAAAAAGTGTTGAGTTGTCATGGTAACACTGTCGGTGTTGCCTGTGTTGAGCTGTACAAAAGATCACAGCTCCCCCAAGTGGACAGACAGAACTGTTACAGTTGCTCCAGACACGTTACTCCTGCGCCGGACACTTTAAGCCTGTGCCACACTCTTTACACCTGCTCCAGACTCTTTACACATACGACGGACTCATTACACCTGCATTTAGACTAATAACATCTACACCGGACTTGCTACACCGGCTTTAGACTAATAACACCTGGTCCAGACTCTTTACACCTGCACCAGACTCTTTATGATTTCTTCTTTAGAAACAAATCCTGTTTTTCTCATCAGGTACTTAATTTCAGCAACTTTCCTTCCGTGGATTATGGTGATCAGCTCTACATGAACTCTTGGGATAATTTGCTGAAGAAGTTGGACTCTGTTTACCACTGTGCTCTCCGTTTCATGACTGGACTTGGCCCCTGTACACCTCAGCTGGACGGCCATCTCTCTACACCCGCAGGCTTTCACACTGGTTCACCTTCATTTACAAATCTATACTCTGACTGCTTCCGTCGTATTTTCAGCAACTACATGACCCGAACAGAAAGCCAATATGCGCTCCGCTCCCAAAGCACTGTACAATTGCAGGTCCCAATATGTTGCACAGAACTTGGGAATAAATCTTTTAAATATGCTGCTCCATTGTCCTGGATTTTCAAATAGACGTAAAATTGACAGAACTCATTACTCTGGGTGAATTCAAGTCAGTTTTGCGGGACAGAGAAGAGAGGTCCCTCAATGAATGTAACTGTTTTAATTGATTTATTCTGTCAGTGTTGATTGTTTGTTGCTTTGTTTTTGTCTGATGTTGTTTTAACTAACTGCTGCATTCTTGGCCAGGTCTTTCTTGGAAAAGAGATTTTAATCTCAACGAGACCCACACCTGGTTAAATAAAGGATAATTTGTTCTCCATTGTTCTTGTAGTTTGTTGTGCTGGTCTGCCCCCTCATTTTCTCTTCTGTGCATGTTTGCAGGCCAGAGCTCCAGGAGCTGCATGCTGGCCAGCAGTCCCCACCTCTGATCATCCCACTGCTGCTTCCACCTGTCTGTATGGATGTCTAGTAGATGCCTGCTGACATCATGACCTGCAGTTCCCCCCTCTGACCACCTCAGTGTCTGCTGTCTATATCTGTCTACATCTGTTAATACAGTCAATTGTAATCTTTACACCGACATTTACGGCCCTTTTGCACTGGTACCACCTCAGCTCGGTTCTACCCGTTTTGCCCTTTTGCACTAGGGCTGAGACGGGTAGAGCCGCTCCAAGCCGATACTTTTTTCTGTAACCATTCTGGCCAGGTTCTATACGGGGCTGAGCAGGGACTATTTCCGACGTCATCACCCTCCGCGCCAGTGATTGGTCGGGGGGCGGGGCCGTCACCACCCTCCACGCCCCTGATTGGTCGGGGGGCGGGGCCGTCAAACGTTTGAATCAGGAAGCGGGAGTCAGCGCGAGAGCGACTCGCGGCTCGCGGCGATTTTATTATACAGCACAAACGTCTGTTTGGTGATCCAACTCTGAGGTGCAGATGTTCATAAACCTGGTGGCTGTCGAGAAAATTAAAAAAGGGATGTAGACGGGCTGTTTTTTTCTCAGCCGCTCCCGGCTCCAGCTGATTTCTCATCTGCGCCGACATGAACAAAGGGTTTGCGCAATCGAGTACGTCACAGCAGCTTCACCCCAACCCCCCCACTTCTCCCCTGGCTGTGGAAAAACACACGGGTGGAGCCGCGTCCAGCCGCGCCGAGCCGAGCCGGGCTGAGGCGAGACTAATGGAAAAGTGCCATTAGACTAATAATACCTGCGCCGGAGTCGTTACACCAACATTTAGACTAATAATACCTGCGCTGGAGTCGTTACACCAACATTTAGACTAATAATACCTGCGCCGGAGTCGTTACACCAACATTTAGACTAATAATAGCTGCGCCGGGCCCTTTACACCAACATTTAGACTAATAACACCTGCGCCGGAGTCGTTACACCAACATTTAGACTAATAATAGCTGCGCCGGGCCCTTTACACCAACATTTAGACTAATAACACCTGCGCCGGAGTCGTTAAACCAACATTTAGACTAATAATACCTGCGCCGGGCCCTTTACACCAACATTTAGACTAATAACACCTGCGCCGGAGTCATTACACCAACATTTAGACTAATAATACCTGCGCCGGACCCTTTACACCGACATTTAGACTAATAATACCTGCGCCGGACCCCTTTACGCCTGTGCCGTATTCGTTACACCAGCTCAGTATCACGGTTTTGCAGCTGTTGTGAGGTTATACACCACCAAAGACAGCAAACTGGGTGTCAGTTGTTCCACACAGACAGAACTCACCTGTGTACATGTCCACCAGAGACTCCCCGAGATCCCAGCTGGGATTAGCGCACACCTCAGGACTCTCTGACCAGGTTTCACTGGAAACAAAAAACCCACATTACCATCAGAACACCTGCTGCTGCAGAAATGTTGATAACTGCAGTTCCTGCACCGACCACTAGGGTCTGGATCCAACAGTGAGGTCATCTCCATTGACCTCCAGGGTAAAATGTCCAACTTTACAGCAGAAATAAACATATTTAGAGTCTGGTCCAAAACTAGTTTGGTCTCCGGTTAGATTTCACATCCACAACAACAGTATGGGGGAATTTCAGGATACAGGTGCTATATTTGTCATTATACAGCGGTACAGTAGAATTTTAGTTGGCATTCCAACCTAGCAGCTTGCAAGACATCCATCCATCCATCCATCCATCCATCCATTATCTCTACCCGCTATATCCTCTGCAGGGTCACGGGGTCTCCTGGAGTCTATCCCAGCTCATTTTAAGGCAAGAGGCAGGGGTTCACCTGGACAGGTCGCCAGTCCAGCTTGCAAGACATAAAATATAAATAATATATAAACTCATATACACGTATATATTTAGCAGTAGATGAGTTGAGGGGTATCATGAGTTTGTAGGCTGGCGGGAGGAAAAGGGATAGGTGTGGTGGTGGTCAGGCCTTATAAGCTCCAGGAATGCTCATGTACACCTGGCCCAGTGTCCTAGTCTCGGTGTCCACATTCTTGGGGAATCTAGGACGCAGTCTTGAGATTGGTGTGACTGAAGACCCACGACAAAAACACGCAG
The DNA here is from genome assembly GCF_033807715.1 of Cololabis saira. Lineage (NCBI taxonomy): Eukaryota > Metazoa > Chordata > Actinopteri > Beloniformes > Belonidae > Cololabis > Cololabis saira. The sequence continues at coordinate 718,521 of NC_084602.1, forward strand.
GGAGTCGTTGCTTGCCCACTGCTATCTTCGCTTCAGGTGTGGGCAGCAGTGCCTCTAACACTAATGGTGGCGTCTGTACACCAACTGTTATTAATGAACACACCTCCACCTCCTGCTCCACCTCCTGCTGTACCGGAATCTGAAGTTCTGTCTGCATAGTAGATGGTGCGGCCCTCCACTGCTAAGACGTGGACATTTTCATGCAGCCAGCTTTCTGTAACTACCATAACAGCAGTTCAGCTTGTAGCCTGGCTCCGATCTCGCACCGTCCGTGTCTCCGCTCCATTGATCTAGTCCATGCTTGTCGCCGCTGCGTTTCCCAGGACTGCTGTTCAGCCGGCTCGTTGACTGATCATGTCTTTCGGTAGGCAGCTGAGCCACTTAGGCATATAGTCCAGCTTCCAGCTTATTTCCACCTCGGGTCCAGTGTTTTTGTCTTTAGTCTGCTAGCACCGTTATCTTGAATATAATGCTATACACCAGCTATAATTTATTTTATGAACCTTAATCACAATTGTTTGCATAATTAGGGTTGTGGTTTTACTAGACACAGCTATATTACAGTATGGTGTCAAAAACCTATAGCAGCTCATGACTTATGAGCTGTAGGGTTAGGTAAGACATCCATCCATCATCTCTACCCACTATATCCTTTGCAGGGTCACGGGGGTCTGCTGGAGTTCATTTTCAGGCAAGAGGCAGGGGTTACACCCTGGACAGGTCTCCAGTCCATCGCAGGGCCACATATATACACACAACCAGACACACTCACACTCACACCTACGGGCAATTTAGAATCATCAATTAACCTAATATGCATGTTTTTGGACTGTGGGAGGAAACCGGAGTATCCGGAGGAAACCCACGCAAGCACGGGGAGAACATGCAAACTCCACACAGAAAGACCTGGGGCCTCATTTATAAAGCTTGCGTGCGCGCAAAACAGGGCTTGAAAGATGCGCACGCCACCTTCTACGCAAAGGTTGGGATTTAAAAAAAAAAAACGAACGGAAAAATGTGCGTATCTTTACGCAAACTTTGATCCTAGCGCACAAACATTTTGAAGATATGGGGAACTGGCGACGCAGGCAGTGAGGTGGTGAAATGAAACCAGATTCATGTCATACTTTTATTGTCATCACATATCAGACTTATAATACAATAGCGCTGATCCCGTGTCCCTCTGTGTTTGAAGCACAGCGTCAGTCAGTCGGACACTTCCAGGTGCGCCATGCGCTTGGGACGCTCTGGTGCTGCTGGTGCTGCAGCCGCGGTGCAGGACAGGCCGGGCCAGGAACCTCCTCGTCACCCACCGCTTCCAACTATACAGTGACTGAGGACAGAACAATAAGTGCTGGGCCATTCTCCTCTTGGCCTCCACCTTCAGATTGCACCACTTCTTTTTTGTTTCTGCCACAGATCTGTCCGTGGAACTCACAGCGTTTACAGCAGCAACCACGTTCTGCCACTCACTCGCTTTCTTTTTGTTAGTGATGTCACTACTGTGACCACCAAATAATGTGGTTTTCCTGCCTCCACCTCATCCACAACATCTCCATCTCAGTGTCCGTGAAATTCAGTGGCACGGTGGCCTGTCTCGACACACGTCTCATTCATCCTGACGCAGCAGAAACAGGCTGCAGGTGGCGCTGCGCATGCTCAGCAGGCTCATTCATATGCAAATACAGTCATCATGAAGTAGTATAAAGTGAGCGTATAGATGGGGGGTATGAGGCGAATTCACGTGCGCAACCTTCCAGGTGGACTGTGATTCATAAAGAGAACATTGCGTGCAGGTTTGCGTGCACACGGTTTTATAAATCAGGATTTTTTTTTGTGCGCACGCTATTTTCGGCTTTTGAGCACACGTACACTTTTAGTACGAATCCTACACACTCTTTTATAAATGAGGCCCCAGGTCAGGGAGTCGAACCGGGAACCTTCTCGCTGTGAGGCAACAGTTCTAACAACAAAGCCACCGTGCTGCCCTAGGTAAGACATAAAAGAACATAATCATTATCATTTCTAAAATAATAATCTTGTGCCGTTACCTGCACCAACAAACCACTAGGATCACTTTCTGGTTGGTCTGGGAGGTTGCAGGACTGAAGTCTAACTTAATCCAGTGGCCAAATCAAAATTGAGCTCATAGGGCTTTTCGACCAACTTGAAATTGACTGGTTACACCTGGGCCAGTTCCAAACCAGTTCTAAACCGGTTCTACAAAGGACGGATTGCTTTTCCACTGGCCAGAGAGCACCGGAGAGCCAGAACCATACCTCATTTATTCAGCGGAAGCAGGAAATCCATAAAAAGGAGCATGAAATCCCTCAGAACAACTACAATGGAAAACCAATTTGGGTTTGAACAGATACTGATCCTGACCCTAAAAATCTTATTTTTCGTCTGGAATTTATTTCATGCAAGTTTCCCCCATCCACATTGACAGTGTTAACATTTCACGATGAAAGTAAGTCTTTAGGTATTTGCTGTACTGTACACATATTTTTGATTGCATGATGAAATAAATGAGAATCCATACAGAATTTCCTGTTGACGTATGTTTTAAACTCACAAAGATTGTTTAAATATGGTGGTTGTATAGTTTTGCTTGGTTACAATCATCACAGCCTCCGCCGTGACATTTTGGTTATTGCATCTGAGCCAGCAACGTTTTGGGGCCAGCGTAGCACCAGTTTTTTTGGCAACATGTCAGTGTTTTCCTTGCAGCTTTGACCAGCCTAATACCAGCCCCTGAACAGGCCTTGAACAACCCAATACCAGCCCTTGAACAGCCCAAGACCAGCCCAAAACAAACCCAGGACCAGTCCATGAGCGGCCAAGGAGCAGCCAAAGATCATCCTTTCACCAGCCCATGACCAGACCATAACCATTCCTTGACCAACCCAAGATCAGCTCAAGACCAACGCTTGACTAGCCCAAGATCAGCTCCAGACCATGACCAGCCCAAACTCAGGCCTGGACCAGATGAAGACCAGCCTATGACAATCCCATGACCGTCAGCAGCACTTGACCTGGCCATAACCAGCTCAAGATCAGCTGAACGTCACTCAAGGGCCGGCACATTTTAGCACAGAACATTGTAATGAAGAACATAACTTAAACAGAACAAGGCGCTACATTTAGAGCACATATAACCTGAACCGTTATTGACACATTTAAGAGGTTTTGGTGGATAACGTCTGGTTTTCTTACTCAATTTGCCGCTGGAGATCAGAAATCTTCCTCTTGGCTCTCTGCAGAGCGACCTGAACGTCGACAGATCTGCTCCTACCCCCAAACATCCTTACAGCTCTCTCTCTCACCGGATGTCCCCATGGCAACAACCAAGTCACAGAGGGAACCAAGGCCCGACTGGTAGCAGGTTAAACATTGATGAGCTCAGATCTGGTGACTCACGGGGAGTCATGTGACTCACGGGGAGTCATGTGACTCAGGTGCTGAGGGTTAATGGTTAAGTTTTGGTCAGAACAGGAAAACTGCTCTCACTGGCTGAATTTAATTCTTAAAGGGGACGTTTTTTGAAAATTAACAAATAGATTTTCAAGATATATTTGTCTGAAAATTATAAGGAAAAGAAACTCACAACTCTGACTGTGTTAGGGCCAATCAACTTTAAAAAGATACCTTTCTGGGACTTCTGGTTATGGCGACTTGCTGAAGAGACGCATGTAAGACTGCTCTGCTACTCAAACCTCCAAATCCTTTCTAAACAGCTCAATTCATAAGAGTCAGTCAGCCCAACTACAACTCCTGTGTTTAAAAATACTGATGAAACAAAGGAAGGTGACTCGTGGCCGGACACAACAAACTAACCTTGCTAATTTTGCAAGAACCAACGGCCAAAGTCAATCTCACAGCTAACAACGACGACATGGAAGCTAGCGGTGGTGCTAACCCCGCTGCTAACGCTGGCCTGGAGAAAAAGCCAGAGGATGACACTACCACTGCCGGGGAAGAGTCGGCACTCCTTTGACAACAATACTGGCAGCTATTAATACCATGAAGACTGAAATCTCATCCACATTTTAGGGCATTTTATCTGCGATTGAAAATGTGAGGAAAGATATTACAGACTGCTCAGAAAGAGTCACACAGGCAGAAACAAGAATCTCAACAACAGAAGACGACGTGACTGAGCTCCAAGAGAAGGGGAGAAAACTAAAGGGGAAAAATAAAGACTTGGGGCCAAATCCACAAAGAATAGATTGCGCCCGCAAATAGCGCTGTGAATTGCGCGGCATTTGCGCCCGCAATTTGCCCTGCTTTAAGGTCCTATTCACAAAAGATTCTGCTCTAATGATATGCCGGCGCAAACACGCCCATAAAGTTTTGCAGCTGAGTGCAATTTTCCCTTGTCTGAGTAAGTGAGCGGAGCTGTTTCCAGTGTTCTCCATATTTCAGCACACAGATTGGTCCATAATGAAAACTGCAGAGTGCACAACAGCCTCAACTTTCACGTATTTGTACTTTCTAGTATTTCGCATGTATGACATAAGCTAATGAAATGTCAAATGTTAAGAGGCTGTGCGCATTTACGCACAAGGCACAGCACCGGTAACTTCATTAACACCGGATCGGGATCAGATCAGGATCTGACGGTAATTCATCTTCTGTGTTTTGCTACACACACCTACAGGTCAGCTGTTAAACACACACATTCTAGATTTATATGTTTATATGGTGGAATTGTTTGTAATAAAGCAGCCCCTTACTGTATGGATGAATCCTGAGCTCCGTCCTGTTATTTTTATTTTTAAATCCGAGTCCACAACCCCACTTGATCTGACTGTCTACAGTCATGTCTGACTGTAGATTTCACCCTTAATATTATTCAGTATCACACAGGCTTGAATGATATTGAAGAGAGAGAGAAACAGAGAAAGAGGGGGAGTGAGGAGTGAGTTTGCACGCAATTAATACATGCTTCGAAAAGACGGTATTTGCTCCACTATTTTTGCGTGTGGCAAATAGCGCTGGCCTTTGTGAATTAGACGGTTTTTGCAATGAGGCTTATTTGCATAGAAAGGGGGCAATTTTGCGCCGAATGTATGAATATTACCTAATTTACATGCATGCAAATGGCACAGGCGCACCATGACACTATTTGCTTGGCAGCGCAGTTTGTGGTGCAATTCGCCCCTTTGTGAATTAGACGCTCTCTTTTTGTCTCATTTGCACCGGTTTAGCGGCCACAAAAACCGCGCAATCCTTTTTTGGATTTGGCCCCTGGAAGAGAAAGTACTGGACGTGGAAGCTCGTTCACGTCGCTCCAACATACGGCTGGTTAATCTACCTGAGGGCCCGGAGGGTGAAGACGCCTGCGGGTTCCTGGAGAGCTGGTTACCGGAGGTGCTGGAGCTAACGCAGCTCCGGGGGAAAGAATTACGGTGGAAAGAGCACACAGACTGGGACCAAGAAGACAACACGACACAAACTCCACGCCTAGAACCCTCATAATGAACTTCCTGAATTACAAAGACAAAGAAGCGGTGATGAGAGCGGCTACAGCCAAAAGATCCTGTACAAGAACCAGCCGGTGAGGTTTTACCAGGACGTGACAGCGGAGACCCACAAGAAGATAAATGAGTTTGAGGCGGCAGAGCAACACCTCCGATCACTGGGGCTCCGGTACGGCATGACCCCCCCCCGCCTGGCTCATAGTCACCTACAAGGAGCTTACACTTCTTCAACAGCGCCGACAAAGCTGAACATTTCATTAAGAAGATCCAATCAGACAATCAACCAGACTGAGGTAACGTTATGGATGAGCAGATGACAGCGTAGGAAACGTAATCCAAAACTGCTGATGGAACATTATTCTGACATCCTGATACTGTAGACAGGAGTGGAGTGCAGAGTGAAAGTTAGTTGTTACATTGAGTTCTGATCTCTCTCCCTCCCTGGTCTATTGCTAAAGAAGAATTTACTGACTTAATATGCACTGTTTAATTAAACACATATGAGTGCGTTTTTCGTTTGTTGGGTTGTTAAAAAATGTGAATGACAGTAGCAGAGCAGTTAGGTTTATTTTGTTTTGTCATTTTTTTTGGTATCAGCATAGCTATAAGTCTGTTCCTCACACGGTGTGGACCAGCTCTTTGCTTTCTGGGAGTCCAATGTATGAAGAGGGGGTGGGACGCCTGACAACACTCAGGTGGACTGATGATGACAGAGGGAAATCATTTTGTTTATCGTTCTTTTTTTTTTCTCCTTGCTGGATTTGAAATTACTCAAAGTTTTGGGGAAATTTAAAACAATTTGTCCATGTCTGTTGATTTAAAATGTAAAAGTTGATTTTACATCCTGAAACTGTAGAGGGCTACAAAAAACAAAAAAGGTTAAACAAGTTATGAACAGGATTAAAATATTACAGCCCAATATAGTATTCCTTCAAGAGACCCATTTAACACAGTTAAATACACACGAGTTTAAAGTGAGGAGGAGGTGGAAGGGTAGAATTCTATCAACCCCCCTTTGCCTCTCAGGCAAGGAGTGTTGTGATTTTAATTCATGACTCTATACCACTACAAATGTATAAAATAATCAAGGACAAGGCAGAATGATATTTGGTTATTCAGGGAACAATTCTTAGGGAACAATTCATTCTGATAAATGTCTATGCTCCAAATTCAGATGAACCCACATTTTTTCAAAACCTATTTCTTGCTATTGCATCTTTACCTGGCTCTTGTATTATGGCAGGCAATTTTTGTACCTTGGATCCACGTAAGGAAAGAATTTCAGGAGTGGACCCATCACATCCGAGAAGCAGGAGTGTAATTCACCATTTCATGAAAGAAATTAATCTAATTGATGTATGGAGGGAATATTTTTTCCCCACTGGGAAAAAATATTCATGTTACTCCAGTACACACCAGTCATACTCCCACATAGATCCCTTTCTGGTTTCAGCACTCCTAAAATGTAAAATAAAGGAGGTTTCCTATGATGCTATACTCCTGTCAGACCACGCTCCCAACTCTTTAGTTTATTATGATCCCAATTTGACTTGTGACATTCCCAAAAACAAAATGGATGGCGGATACTGGCTTTGTTACATTCCTAGAGGAACAGATTAAATACTATTTAGAAACAAATACAATAGAAACCTGAGGAAGTATCAGATGGGAAGCGTTTAAGGCTTTCACCAGGGGACAAATAATTAATATTACTAGCTCTAAAGCCAAAGAAACTTACAAGAAAACAATATCATTAGAAAGAGAAATAAAGGAAATAGAATAAGAATACTACTTATCAGGTTCTCAAGATGCTCACCAAAAATTACTTCTGTTAAGAACACAATATAATGAAATAATATTATCAGGTTTACTACGACTTAAGCAAACATTCTATGACCAAGGAGAAAAACCTGGCAGAGTATTGGCATGGCGTATCAAACAACTTCAGAATGAAAGATCTATAGCCTCGCTACAAAACGACAATAATGAAAATATTGTGGACCCAATTGAAATAAATGAAAATTTCAAGGCATATTACGAAAAACTTTATAGCTCAGAAGTGGGTTTAAATGCATCTGAATTTAACAATTTCTTGGACAGCATTTCTATCCCCAAGATAACAGAAGTAACTAAGAACTAGATAAAGATATAACTTTACTGGAACTATTGACAGCATCGACGGAGGGGGAACCCCCGGGCCAGATGGGATACCAACTGAAGTCTATATTCAAGCATAAACTGATGCCACCATTATTAAACATGTTTAATGAATCTTTTCACAATGGGATCCTTCCAACATCCCTGAGGGGAGCGCTAGTCACTTTGTTGCCAAAACCGGGCAAACCGAATAATAAATGCAAAAACTGGACTTAAAAACTTTGAGTAAAATAATTATTGGGAGACTCGAGAAAATAATTCCAAATATTATTCACAAGGATCAAAATGGCTTTGTACAGGGTAGGCAGGGCTTCCATAATGTTAGGTGGATTCTAAACATATTCATTGAGAAAAAAGGGGCAACAGATACAGCATTACTGTCATTAGATGCTGAAAAAGCCTTTGACAGAGTGGAATGGCCGTATTTCTTTGAAATCCTTACACGTTTTGGTTTCGGAGAACATTTTAATAAATTGGATAAAACTACTTTATACAGAGCCATATGCTGAAATCATGACTAATCGTAATATAATAATAATATATCCAAAACCATCAAAATACAAAGAGGTTGTAGACAAGGAGACCCCTTATCTCCCCTGCTGTTCATTAGTGCTATATAACCACTGGCAATAGCTGTAAGAACGCACCAAAATGTAACAGGCATATCAATTGGACAACAGGAACACCGTCTGCCCTATTCGCAGATGACGTAATAATATTCCTTAAAAAATTGGAAAAATCCATTCCTTAATCATCAATAATGCTCCTAAATCAATTAAAAAGCAAAACTCCTCCTAAAATAGCCACTCAATATAATATTGTGGATCGCTTTACGTACCTAGGCATTCAAATCGTCCCGCAACTGAAAACTATTGTAGCCAGTAATTATGAACCATTATGCAAGAAATCTCAAAATTACTGGACAGGTGGACGCCCATACCAACGTCACTAATAGGAAAAATAAACATGCTTAAAATGAATACTGCCAAAACTACTGTATTTGTTTCAAAATCTCCCACTCCCTCCTCCAAGTGATCTGTTCACTCAAGTAAAAAGACTGTTTATTCCATTTTTGTGGAATAATAGACATTCTCGGACACGACTGTCACTATTGTACTTGACTTACGACAGAGGGGACTCAAATGTCTGGTGTAGCGCATGTGTAGGGCAGGTGTAGGGCCGGTGTAGCGCAGGTGTAGGGCCGGTGTAGAGCATGTGTAGGGCAGGTGTAGGGCCGGTGTAGCGCAGGTGTAGGGCCGGTGTAGCGCAGGTGTAGGGCCGGTGTAGCGCAGGTGTAGGGCCGGTGTAGCGCAGGTGTAGCGCCGGTGTAGCGCAGGTGTAGGGCCGGTGTAGCGCAGGTATAGGGCCGGTGTAGCGCAGGTGTAGGGCCGGTGTAGCGCAGGTGTAGGGCGCTGGTGTAGTGCAGGTGTAGTGCAGGTATAGGGCCAGTGTAGTGCAGGTGTAGGGCGCTGGTGTAGTGCAGGTGTAGTGCAGGTATAGGGCCGGTGTAGTGCAGGTGTAGGGCCGGTGTAGCGCAGGTGTAGGGCGCTGGTGTAATGCAGGTGTAGTGCAGGTATAGGGCCGGTGTAGCGCAGGTATAGGGCCGTAGTAACGCAGATGTAGGGCAGGTGTAGGGCCGGTGTAGCGCAGGTGTAGGGCCGGTGTAGCGCAGGTGTAGGGCCGGTGTAGCGCAGGTGTAGGGCCGGTGTAGCGCAGGTGTAGCGCCGGTGTAGCGCAGGTGTAGGGCCGGTGTAGCGCAGGTATAGGGCCGGTGTAGCGCAGGTGTAGGGCCGGTGTAGCGCAGGTGTAGGGCGCTGGTGTAGTGCAGGTGTAGTGCAGGTATAGGGCCAGTGTAGTGCAGGTGTAGGGCGCTGGTGTAGTGCAGGTGTAGTGCAGGTATAGGGCCGGTGTAGTGCAGGTGTAGGGCCGGTGTAGCGCAGGTGTAGGGCGCTGGTGTAATGCAGGTGTAGTGCAGGTATAGGGCCGGTGTAGCGCAGGTATAGGGCCGTAGTAACGCAGATGTAGGGCCGGTGTAGCGCAGGTGTAGTGCTGGTGTAGCGCAGGTGTAGGGCCGGTGTAGCGCAGGTATAGGGCCGGTGTAGCGCAGGTATAGTGCCGGTGTAGCGCAGGTGTAGGGCCGGTGTAGCGCAGGTATAGGGCCGGTGTAGCGCAGGTGTAGGGCCGGTGTAGGGCCGGTGTAGCGCAGGTGTAGGGCCGGTGTAGCGCAGGTGTAGGGCCGGTGTAGCGCAGGTGTAGGGCCGGTGTAGCGCTGGTGTAGGGCAGGTGTAGGGCCGGTGTAGGGCAGGTATAGGGCCGGTGTAGCGCAGGTGTAGGGCCAGTGTAGTGGCGGTGTAGCGCAGGTGTAGGGCAGGTGTAGTGCTGGTGTAGCGCCGGTGTAGTGCTGGTGTAGAGCCGGTGTAACGCAGGTATAGGGCCGGTGTAGTGCAGGTGTAGCACAGGTGTAGCGCAGGTGTAGGGCCGGTGTAGCGCAGGTGTAGGGCCGGTGTAGCGCAGGTGTAGGGCCGGTGTAGTGCAGGTGTAGGGCCGGTGTAGCGCAGGTGTAGCGCAGGTGTAGGGCCGGTGTAGCGCAGGTATAGGGCCGGTGTAGCGCAGGTATAGTGCCGGTGTAGCGCAGGTGTAGGGCCGGTGTAGCGCAGGTATAGGGCCGGTGTAGCGCAGGTGTAGGGCCGGTGTAGCGCAGGTGTAGGGCCGGTGTAGCGCAGGTGTAGCGCTGGTGTAGGGCAGGTGTAGGGCCGGTGTAGGGCAGGTATAGGGCCGGTGTAGCGCAGGTGTAGGGCCAGTGTAGTGCCGGTGTAGCGCAGGTGTAGGGCCGGTGTAGCCCAGGTGTAGGGCAGGTGTAGGGCCGGTGCAGTGCAGGTATAGGGCCGGTGTAGCGCAGGTGTAGGGCCGGTGTAGTGCTGGTGTAGCGCCGGTGTAGTGCTGGTGTAGAGCCGGTGTAACGCAGGTATAGGGCCGGTGTAGTGCAGGTGTAGCACAGCTGTAGCGCAGGTGTAGGGCCGGTGTAGCGCAGGTGTAGGGCCAGTGTAGCGCAGGTGTAGGGCCGGTGTACCGCAGGTGTAGGGCCGGTGTAGTGCAGGTGTAGGGCCGGTGTAGTGCAGGTGTAGGGCCGGTGTAGGGCCGGTGTAGTGCAGGTGTAACCTTCAGGCAAACGTGTTAGCTTTTGAAAAGAGATCAGAAGTTGTCCTGGAAGAAGACGACCAATGCAGACTGGTTGGTCACTTCTGTTTATTATCAGAGAATAAATTCATTTCTGCTGCGTCTCCACATCCTTCAGCAGTTTGTCCAGCAGGGAGGTGTCCACTCTGTGTTTCATCACAAACTGTCCATTGAGGTGGAACACAGGTATGTCCCACTTGTACCTGTCCTTCCACAGCTTATTCTCTGGAAGACTGATGTCCACTAGCTGCAGGACGAACTGCAGAACACAAAGTGGGACATGTTACTGCAATCAGACATAACAGAGGAAAACAACAGATGAAGGATTCAGGGGAAACAAAGACGACAATACGGACCGGACACAGGAGGACAGGAGACGGAGAAAGTGTTCATGATCTGAGTGTATGGCGGCAAATGACAGAGACTGCAGAGGACCAGATGTGGACTGGACTGCTCACTCTCTGGGGTTGAGATGTTCTGGCCTGCTTTCTTTAGCAACATGTGAACCTTGCCAAATGGCAGACTAGCAGTTTCCACTCTTAGCCTCTGTTAGCATTTTCTAATTCAGCGTGCGTGGTATTTAGCCCGTGCTCGTACAGAAACATGTCCTCTGAAAAAAGTCAAACAGGACCGCATGTTGCTGAAGACAGACCAAAGCAATTGGAGTAACTTGTCTTCAAAATGTATATATCAGAATTGAGGGTCAAGGGCCTTGTTCGGGGACCCACAGAGATTCACCTCCGTAACCAGTAGGCCACCACTGTCCTAAAATAATCTGCCCAACCTCTGAGACGCCCCGCCTTGCTGACCTCAGGGATTACTGAACAGCTGCCCTCTCATCATCGTCTTTACTCCCATCTCATGTAATACAGGTGCTGGAGAGACTGACCTCAACTGACCTTAGGGAAGGGGTGAAAGAAATCACGTTTCTGTCATCATCATCACGCGCATCATTGCACATATATTTATTAATATGCACAGACTAGTACACATTTAGGTCTGTAATGGAACGTGACTGTTGATATTTATAAGGGAAAAAAGGAAAATAAAAAGGAAAAAAAAAAAAAAAAAAAACGGCCCATAGCGCGAGGCCCCTTGGGGCGCGAGGCCCCATGCGGTCGCACGGTTCGCACACCCCTTGCGGCGGTATGTATGCGTATATATATGTATGTATACTAAATATAGTAATAATGCACATATATATATATGCTTTAGGTTTTTACCGGCATGGTATCAACCATTAATATGTGTGCAGACAAAAAAACAATTTTTTTTTTTTTTTTGTCCCTCTGTCTGGGACCCTCCCCTGTCAATCGGGCCCTAGGCACATGCCTAGTTTGCCTTTGCGTTAATCCGGCTCTGGCGCTAAAGTATAGTAAAACTCTCATTTCATAGTCTCTGGCAGTGCTGGATGGGACGTAGCCAGTCAGTCTACAGTCATCTGGTTCCAGCTGTTTTTGGCCTCATGAATACAATGTAGTTGTACTACAACACGGCTTCATTGTTACATCAGGACCTCTAAATGATCACGAACGATTGTCAGCTGCTGACTGTTTTCTCAATAGCAGCAACAGGAATAACAATAATTTGTCAAAGACTAAAGACGTTTTTGTCCATCTTCTTCAAAGTCAGGATGATTTTCTTATGAAGACATTCATAAGTAATATAAATAAATTCAACATTCTAGAGATCCACCTATCGATCTGCAACCGATCGGTATCGGCCGATAAAGCCCCTCTGGCATTCATCGATGAAATATTTACGAATGCAGCCGATACTATGGATCCAAGCTGCTAACGACGCGTTTAAACCCGATGTCTACAACAGAAGGCGGCTGATGATCAAAACGTATAAATCCATTACCTTATCATGTAGTTCTTTCTTTTTCTTGCTGATGTTTCCATCATTTATAGGGCTCTGTTACAGGTGAGTTAGTGTCGTTGGTGTGAGCTCCTTTCCTTTCTCTGCCTTAGAGGCAGCCAACTTTGAAAACTCAATATACTCCTTGACACGAGAAACTTTCAAATGTCTTATCAGCTTCGTTGTGTTGAAATTTTATTGTAACATATCTCCTCGTGGTATCTCTTTTGGACACACCTTGCAAACTGAAAATTTGCTGTTCTTTTCGGACATTGTAAAACTCCCATCTGGCGATGCCATTTTCAGTGTTGAATGCTCTGTAGAGACGGCCACGCCCCCTTAGCAGACCTGGGTCTGAGATCTGGGAATGCACACGGGGCAGCGGTTTGTTCTTGTAAACGGGATCTGATCGTCCTGCTTTGAACTATTATTTTTAGAACGCCAATCAAAATCGATAGGGAGTTATACCAAATTATTTACAGTCACATCCAAAGCCTTATGCAGGATGACAATCGTGTCAGTCGGCTTCACGAGGGACATGTAGAGTTCTACTGTGAAGAGTTGTGCTTCACTCACAAGAGTTTCCTGGGTCACAGGCAGCGGATGCTATCACTAAAGCTTTCATAATTCATTTTTATTTTAAGATTTAATTGCTTTTTCCACAACAAAACTAAGGTTTATGGTTTACAACTTGTATCAACTCTAAGAGAGTGACACATTTACTGTGTCTGTGTTGGTGCACATGTTGTGTTGTACACATAATTACTGCCACAGGAAAGCTCAAGCTAGTAAGCTACACGTACTCTTTGTAAGCTGAGTCTAAGTCGTCTCTGAGAGTCTCTAGAGTCTGAAATATTGCACATTTCCTCAGCCTGTAATAAAACAGACAATTCATGATACTTTTTTATCTCCTAATTTTGATACCTAATAATACAATGTCAAGTGTTGTGTACATGGGACAACAATATTGACGAATATTTATGGATTTCATACTGTGATTGGCAATATCGGGATCAGCAGATACTGCTTTTGGTGATCGGCCCTCAAAATCCTGATCGGTGCATCTCTATTCTGGAGTATATTACTATTTTACTCTATTTTTAATTTATAGGCGCAATTTGCAGATTGACAGAAGTATGTGATTTTGTATAATTTTACGTACAGGTTACCATTGTACCTGGTATGGTTAATAGTCTTGTACGTTGTGTAGTTTTATGTACTTCTGGTACCTTTTATGTCTAAACACACTTCTGTAACACCAGAATATTACTGTTGGGATCAATAATAAGTCTAATCTACCCACACACCCGGGTCTAGAGATCCAGAACCACAGATCAGATCAAGAACGGATCAATTCTGTCACGCCCTATGACCATGATGATGACACCCCATTGTGGGTACAGAAGACCATGACCCTCCTGCCCCCCCTGTAAACACATCTACACCTACGATAACGGGTGTGATTGACTCGTGTTTGGTCTTACCCGCTGTCTGAACGGCTGCAGAACTTCTTTGGCTTCATCACACAGAGGACACGGATCCTACAGAGACACAGAACCTGCTCATCCACGCTGGTCATGTGACCTCCACCACAGACACAGAACCTGCTCATCCACGCTGGTCATGTGACCTCCACCACAGACACAGAACCTGCTCATCCACGCTGGTCATGTGACCTCCACCACAGGACTTGAAATGATAAAATGTCTCGTTCTCAACACCTGATGTGTTTGTGTTCTATGGTGAATACAATCTGGGTTCATGAAACCTGTCAATCAGCATTAACAGAGCTGTAATAACACTACAGATAATACAGTATTACCATCTTACAGAGATGCAGACAGTGATGGTGCAGAGATGATGTGACAAACATGTTACTGATTCTGATCCTGATATGGATCAGAGTTTTCCGGCCTGATCAGCATCCTGTAGTGTTGTCCCGATCACGTCATTTTCAAAACATCGGTATCGGGCAAAAAAGTATCGGACATACTGTTAGGGCTCGGCCGGGTGGTCTTTCCTCCGCAACCCGGTCCCGCTGGGAGCGCGGAGTCGGTGCAGCGTGGCCAGAGAAGCTTGGCGCGCGGCGGCGAGGACGAGCCGGGCAACTCGCGCTCTGAGCCACCGCTGCAGCTCAACACCAGTTCCTCTTGTTTGTTTGCTTGTTACTCTGTGCCGTATGATTTTGGAGTTCCCTGTGAGTAGCTAAGGTTTTTTGTACATCTCTCTGTGGATTCCCTGTGGAAGTTTTTTGTGTTTTAGAAATTAAACTACGCCGTGTTTTTGGCTTTTGACATGTATATATATAGATATATATATATATATTATTACATTATAACATGTTTATATATTATTACATTATGATGTATTTATATTATGACATTATAACATGTGTATATATATATATATATATATATATATATATATATATATATATATATATATACACACACACACATGTTATAAGGTAATAATATATGTATATATGTTATAATGTAAATATAAATATTACTAAGAATACTATAGAAATATTGATTTAATATAAATACCATGTCATAGCTATCTGTTTCTTGTTATTTTCATACAAAAGTACGTTTTTCAATGTTTATAATTATTCACAAGTATGCAGTGTCATAACTACATCTCTGACGTTCATAACAAACCAAACTGTTTGAAAATCTGTTTAGAATTGAGCAAGTTAAGGTTGTTTAAGCAGTAAATGCACCATTAAACACAATGTTATGAGTGAGCGAGCTCTCCTGTGGCAAGATGGCCGCCGTGTGACGACGCTGGAGACTCCGCCTTGAGTCATCTAGCCTTTATATATATCTATGATCTGAACAACCACACTTGGTTCCTACGCTGGTGTTACGGTCTAAAGGGTCCGTCTCTGAACAACCACACTTGGTTCCTACGCTCTGCGTGACATCATTACAACACAGTGACAGAAAACTATAACAGTCCCGATGAATATCTGCTGCTATTCATTTCATGCTGTTGAGAATTCTGCACTAAGGTTAAGCTAAAATGTATTTTAATTTTCTTATTGATTGCGAGTTTGGCTGGATGTCATTCAACTTTTGAACCCAGTAGGTAAAACTACCTCCTTTGAAGTGAAAATTATTTATTTTTGTTATTGCACTATTCCACACTTTTTGTTTTAGTTTACAATTTCACGTTTCTACATTTTGTGGCACCAGAGCTGATAAGCTTTGTTTTGATCCACTGATGATCAGTGAAAAGAAATATATGTCCATGTTGGAGAGAATGGACAATAAAAGAAACTTGGGACAATTTGAGTTTTAGTCCACTTTTTTTTTTTTACTTAAGTCATTGCCAAAATGTATCTGATCGGGAAAAGGCATCAGAATTGTATCGGGTGCCAAAAAAAGTGATCGGATCGGGAAAAATCGGGATCGGCAGATACTCAAACTCAAGTGATCGGAATCGGATCGAGAGCTAAAAAATACTGAAAACCCTAGCATCCTGCGCAACAGTTTTATTGGAATTTCCATAAATACTACAGTACAGGTACTACAGGGATGCTGAGGCAGAACAGAACAGAGGAGGCGTTACCTTGGTGAAGAGAGTGAGAGTGGGTAAAGTTTGGGTTGAGAACAGTCTGAGGAGTCGTAGAGCTGAAGGTCGGTTCAGAGTCCTGAGGACAGACATTTCATCTGAGAACACAAACACAAACAGTTACTGACCTGCAGCAGTGGCCAATCACAGCCCAGGACCAGGCAAGGGGCGGGGTTTTTCCTGAAACACGCTGAACCGTACGGGACAGTGACAGTGACAGAGCTGACGGAGGTCCACATCATGGTCAGAGCTGGTGCTGCAAAGTCACTGATATCCCCATAAACACGAGTGTGATCCACCGTGGCGGTGAGGAATGTTTTAACAAGAGCAAAGCAGATGGATACTAGGGGTGTAACAATATATGGTGCCACGAAATTTCGCAATACAAAAACGTCACGAAACGTGTCGTGGAGGTGACAAAGTGTATCTGATATTGGGTTATTAATATTAATCTATTGTGTTGACTAGTAACGCACATCCGACCGCGCCTCGACCCGCGGACCAAAATCTGACTCCGCTCAGAAGAAACTAGTACCGTTTTGGTCCCGATCACGGGGCTCTTGCAGGGTTTTGAGCTCTGAACTTTTACTTATACAAGGCTGGTGTAGAGTTAAGCCTTACCTTATTAAATGAAACCTTTTTAGTAGGATAAACACGGGGACAACTTCTGCTGAGTTCCAGTGTACTTTAATGTCCCTCAACAGTGTAGGATTTTAGAACATCAACACAGCACCTAGTGCCGTACTGTGGCGTATCACTCCGCCCAATCTAAAACAGACTAATCACTACAGATAAACTGACTAGTGTCATTATAGTCCCTGATTTACATCAGAATATAAAGAATATATTTATAAAATAATCAACCCTGAATTACCAAAATAACCTTCTTAACAAAAATAAATCTCCTCTTACACTTATAAGGTGAGCATGAATCAATCTTTTTTATGATGTAAAATTGTATGTATTTATTTACTTTTATTTATTTATTTAATTTTAGTTGTTACATTTCTGGAAAAGATAAAAGTCCAATCATACATGAGAGAAACTATTCAGTTTGTGGCCAAATATTTGTACTTGTATGAAACTGAAGATGCATAATGCAAACCTGACATTTACTTTTAGTTCAGTTTGTGGAAAATGGTTGGCCTGGCTTTCTCTTTAAAACTTAAACAGTTATAAAGCATTACAAACTGTAACAATAGGGCAAACGCACAATATTGTTTTGTATTTTGTGTCTTTCAAATAAAAGACCTTTTTGATCTTTTTGTCCTTGTTTTAATCAGGACTATTTACTATTTATTTTTCCTTCTTTTTCTTTTCTTACTCGTTCTTTGTTGTTACATATATTTTTCTTTCGTGTTTGCTTCTTTTTTGGGTGGAAATGCTAGAAAGCATTTGTTATAGAAAGTTTAAATAATAATAATGTGAAGGTTAAAGGGTAGGCATTTATAAGCTCAGAGCTTCAGCCTACTCCTTTTCGATCCAAATGATTACACGACATGTTATGAATGAGTGTACTATATTGAGCACGTGATCGAAATAAATAAATTGAAAGACAATTTTTTCCAGTCATATGTTCCTCATTCAAGGTTGTAAAAAAAAATACTGCTATAATATGGTATTGTTATCGTGACCTCAATATCGTGTATTGTACCGTATCGTGAGATTAGTGTATCGTTACACCCCTAATGGATACTCGTTCCACCTGCAGAGATCCATGGATCTATTATAAAACTGGATGGGAGATTGAAAATGGCCGCCCATTCATTTCAATGCATTTTGCTCAGCGGCGCATACGCTGAAAAAATCTCTGACTTCCGGGTTTACTTCCGCATACACGGGCCCATAGAGCATGCGCAGTTGAGTCACCTCCCATGATGCTCTGGGGCCTCCCATCATGCCCCGGGGCAATGACGCGAGTATTAATATAATATGTATTAATATAATATATTAATTAATGTATATTATTACATGTATAGTATTACATATAGTATGAATGTATTAATATAATATAATTACATAATATATATTAATATAAAACATCCGTGGAATGCACGGACACGGCTGTGACGTCAGCCGTGACGTCACGCCCAGAAAGAGACTTTTCTTTGACTTTTCTGGCCGTTATTAAACATTTTTGACGGATATAAAGTCCATGACTTAAAAATATAGAATACAAAGATTAGTAATTGGCGGTGATTCCAGCTGGAGGTTCCTGTGAACAGTTTTAGAGGCTTCTCTTTTACTATTGCGGTCTATGGGAAAAAAGCTTTCTGGGCCCCATGGGATTTTTTGTTGCAGTACCGCGGCTGACCACTGGAAAAAAATCGGCGTGCCTGCTGAGGGCGAGACCGGGGGGCTGCAGAGATCCCACCACCTGCAGAGGCCCCGCCTGCAGAGGCCCCGCCTGCAGAGGCCCCGCCACCTGTAGAGGTTCCAACCACAGAATGAACAGAAGAACTGGACAAACACTGATGACGGCTAGCCATTTGACATGATAAAACACAATTTAGCAAAGTTGAGATTTAATGAAATTGTATCTGATGAA
The DNA here is from genome assembly GCF_033807715.1 of Cololabis saira. NCBI lineage: Eukaryota > Metazoa > Chordata > Actinopteri > Beloniformes > Belonidae > Cololabis > Cololabis saira. The sequence goes on from NC_084602.1 coordinate 737,325, forward strand.
GTTTAGAAAATTCTCAGTACAGTTGTCATGTGTATGAAATCTAAATATGGAGACCAAGAATGGTTTAGTTCCAGACTGTAAATATGTGTATTTTTACAGTAACATTCAACATTTTAACCTGGAGGTCAGTGTAGATGAGCTCACTGTTGGATCCAGATCCTGGTGGTCAGTAGAGGAACTGCAGGTTTGGATCCAGACCCTGGTGGTCAGTGGAGGAACTGCAGATGAGGATCCAGACCCTGGTGGTCAGTAGAGGAACTGCAGGTCTGGATCAGACCCTGGTGGTCGGTAGAGGAACTGCAGGTCTGGATCCAGACCCTGGTGGTCAGTAGAGGAACTGCAGGTCTGGATCCAGACCCTGGTGGTCAGTAGAGGAACTGCAGGTCTGGATCCAGACCCTGGTGGTCAGTAGAGGAACTGCAGGTCTGGATCCAGACCCTGGTGGTCGGTAAAGGAACTGCAGGTGTAACAAGGTTACAATTTACAGTTTATTTTTGTTGATGAAACTCCACCAAATCTTTATTTTATTATATTCAGTCAATGTTACTGTTCTATTCCAACTGTGTGTATACCTGTACTGTCACTTTAAGAGTGAGCTGCATTCCCGAGCTCATGACGTCACACAGCTGCGTCTGCTCCTCAGTTTTGCAGGTATGCTGTGTGTTCCCGTCAGAGTTCATCTTTTTTATTTCGTTTTCTTAACAGTGCTAAACAACAGTGTTGGACTATTGGACTAATATGATTATGAATTCATGACATATGTGAGTGGGTGAACATTTCTCTTGGGCCAGTAAAGGGCCGAAGCCAAGCCAAAGTTTATGCTGCATGACTCCAGACCAGATAACAGACTCCATGGGGTTTACGACACCTGGGAGGGGGGTCAGACGCAGTATAGCCCCCACAAACCCAGCAGGGTTCCTGCCAGACCTGAGAGGGGGAACAAAGGAAAAGCCAACGCAAAGGGACCAGAGAACAGACTCCCTGGGGTTACGACACCAGGGGGGTTCAGACGCAGTGGAGCCCCCAGGAAACCAGTCCGGCGAGTCCTGAAGGGGGGGGACTGTCCCTCACAGTAAAACCGCCCGCAAGCCCAAAAGCGGGGAGCACCCAATCGCTGGCCAGGGGCTGGTGACGTCACGCAGCCCGCGGAACTCAAATTCCCCTTCCTGCCCAGCGCTCGCTCTCTCTCCCTCAGACAGCGGACCGGACAAGACGTGCCTGCCGACCGAGGCAGCCGCGGCCTCATCTACCCATTTATTCCTGAGCGCTGCGACGAGACGGGGGGGAGCCGCTTCGAGCCTGGAGTGTCCGGCGGAGCGTAAGACCCGTTACCACGGAGCGCACTGCACTCCCGACTTTCTCTCCTTTCTAATTTCTCTCCCCGCTCTAAGTTCTCTCCCGAGGAGGGCCTGATCCTCCGGTCAGTCTGCCAGCTCAGCCCGAGGAGCACCCAGCCACCTGTGTCCGTGAGGCCCACGCGCTCATCAGCGCACGTCCGACGAGTGGACCAGACCCCGCGCACACCGAGAGGCCGTGATAGGCTCCGTGACCAGGGCGGGATCGCCCGGCTGCTGCACGCTGCACGCTGCACCCCTGTCTTTTTATTTCTTCAGAGTCGAAGGAGAAGAGAGAGAGACGAGAGACTGCTGGGACTGAAAGCCGAGAGAAACGAGGCCGCATCGGACTGGAACCCCCGACAGAACCTGCAGCCCAGATCCAGAATCCAGAGGAGACGTGAGGCTGGGTTTGGGCGATCAGTCAGTTAGAACGGTGTAAAAGCTGAATTTATGTTTAATGAGATTACCGTATGCGTATTACTGTACATTATCATTATTGTGTTCGTTATTGTGTTTATTATTGCTTTGATTCCTTTTACCTTCCATGCATTTAACATTTAACTTTCATTTCATTTTTATTGATTGTTGTTTTTCTTAATTAATGGTTTTATAATGATGTAGTGTGCCATCAGGATTTTATTTGGGTATTTATTTACACCTGCTTTGATACCCGTATGTAAATAAATTCTGATTGATTTTTAATGAGTGGTTTCTGTTGTTTCATGCAATTTGGTCACAATTGGTTTGTTTGACAGAGCTCAGAGCTCGAACTGCACGCCTTCAATTACTGTATACTAGGCAAAAACCTTAATTTCTGAGACTGATTTTCTGCTGTTAAAAGTTATCATTTCCCTGGATTAAGGCCCAGGGTGGTGCCCCGAGGATTTTATTTATCATATTGGTCATTCAATTTGATAAATAGTCAACTTTATTAATTATTAATAATTATTAATAAAATTATGAATAACCCTTCGATAACTGGACAGCCAAGCTACCTGAGTTGCACAACAACAGTATGCAACCATAATGATTTCAGTAAGCTTGTGATTACACAGAGGTGCATTAGAGTTGAATGTGAAGTCTGTAAATACACTTTTGCAACAGTTATAGGACACGTGTATTTTTCGATTCTACAGGATTCCATGCGGTTTGCAGAGCGGGTGTTTATGGAGACTACATATTCACACTGTTGTTTGTTTATTTTGTGACTGTACAGGTATGTTTTATTTCGTTTTGTTATGCATTGGCATTTTATATTAATTACAATTGGTATGTTGAAACTGATGTGTGTGGCTAATTATAATGTTTTGTTCATGGTTTTCAAATATGCACTTTTGCTGTTAGTATTGAGAATGTATCAGATGCAATTACAAAGTGCATATTTCCTCAGTTTTGCTGGATTCTCTGAGAGCAGGATTCCATGCGGTTTGCAGAGCGGGTGTTTATGGAGACTACATATTCACACTGTTGTTTTTTTATTTTGTGACTGTACAGCGCCACCTTACCACCACCAGTAAAGAGCAACCAACTGCTACCTGTGGTCCGACTGTCTTCTTCTGACCAACCAGAACACAACGCAGAGGCTATCAGGGGTTAACGGTTGTGCAGCCAGCCATTTAGACTGTGTAGTAGAGCTAGGCACACCCGTTACACAGGTCTGGATCCAGACCCTGGTGGTTAGTAGAGGAACTGCAGGTCTGGAATCTTGCACATAAATCCTGATAGTATGGATGAATATTGAGATATGATATATTCTGGTGCAGGTTTGCAACAATTCAGCATGATTTATGTTTTTTTAGGAGTTAATCTGCTGTGTTTCCCAAAGACATTTGAGTCTGAATCCATAAATCCTTTAATATCAAGCAGCCAGATCTTTATCAAGATTTTTGATGATTTCAGAGAAGAGTTCAAGCCAGCGGTTAAATCACATAATGATCATTACTAAAACGTATTATCAGTGGCGGCTGGCCATTAGAGGGCGCTAGGGCGCCGCCCCCATCAAATCAAGAGAAGAAGAATAAAAGAATAAGAAAAAAGAAAAGGAAAAAACATGCTGTAAGATACATATAATTATTAAAATGTGTTATTTCGGTTTGTGGGTGACTGTCAATAGTAATTAAATGTTGATTAAATATTTATTTGGTTACAAATTTTTTTTATTTTATTTACTTCTGGAAGTAAGGGCGCCAGTCAAACAGAATCCAGTTTCAGCTCTCCAACATTTGATAAGCACGTGACCTGAGGATCTCTTTTAATTGGTTTGAATTAGATGGTAAAGGGACGCAGTCCCAGAAACTCAGTTATCAGCAACCAATCAGCGATCAGTATCGTGACGTACTCGTATGTTGTTGTTTTAATCTAATGTGATTGGACAATTCATTCCCCGTCTTTTTTAGAAAATCAAACTGAACTACACAGACCAGATTTTTATGTTTGTTTTAAACAGGTTAAATAACACTTCCCTTTGAAATAATATTTTGTTGATTTTGTATATTATCAAATATCTGAAATAAAGGAACGTTATCTTTTCAAATAATATAAATTCCAGACAGAACAATGCAAATGTAAATGTTTTTCTTCTGTCTAATGTGTAAAATAAACTGAACCCAAACCAGGAAGAAAAAAAACAATATAAGATAACATTGGACTTGTTGAAATAATAAACCCCTACTTTATGTTCAGTTTTCTGTTTCCACTGCAACAGAACTGAACTGCTTCACTAAAACTTATGTATGGAAGCCCATAGGGGACTTTATTCAAATGCAAATGTAATTCCACAATAGCATTATAATTTTCCACATATGCATGAGTTATTTGGGACAAAAATGAAATTAAAATGAAATAAGCGTAAAAAGATTTGTGTGTCTGTATTCAGATTTGTGTGTGCGTAAAAAAGATTTGCGTGTCCGTATTCACATTTGTGTGTGCGTAAAAAGATTTGTGTGTCCATATTCACATTTGTGTGTGTGTAAAAAGATGTGTGTGTCTGTATTCATATTTATGTGTGTGCAAAAAATCAGCTGGGAGCTCTCGATTGGTTGTCTTTGTACACGTGGATTTTGACACACTTCTGCCGCGGCAAATCTGTAAAAACAATCCATGTGTAAAATGATTTGTGCGTCCGTAACTTTTCCTTTGCCCTGAGCTCGGACTCACAGGCTCACGCCAGGCTACAGTAGCAATACAGCCTTCACCCCACTAGCTGGCGCGTAGCTCTCAGTCAGTACGTTTACATGCAGCAGTTCGTAATGATAAACATTTGTATGTAAATAAAAAAGTTGTACCCCAAATTCTGCTGTCAAACACATGAGTCTGATAAATTATTAGGGTTAGGATTGTTTTTATGTGAGTAAGAAATTACGTAAGAAATGTACCTTTTACGTCTCATTTATTCATTCACACACGCACTAATATACTTGGGAAACAGTGAGGCACAAAATATAATATTTTATTTTCTCAGATGGCAAAAATAAGAACTTTATTGATCCCACATAGGAGTAATTCATGTTATATCAGCTATAAAGAACAAGGTAGTGCTGAAAAAAAACAATAGTCTATCCCCCCTCACAAAAATAAGAATAGAGAAACATATTTTCTCATCAACAAAACAAATTTAAATTTTTTCAAATAACAAAATGACACATTTGAACCATTTTTCAAACAATTAAAGAACTGAAAAAATCTGAATAATTGTTCAAATATGTTATTTTGTTACTTGAAAATTTTAAAATATGTTTATGTAAAATATGCTTTGTTGGTGAGAAAATATATTTTGTCATTGTACCAAGCTGGTAGCTAACCGTGACTTCTGTGTTATGTAGCCTCCTGACCACCTTCTACTCTCCATCATCCAGTCTGTTCTCTGCACTCACATCACTGTCTGGTTCAGATCAACCACCAAACTAGACTGGACCAGGTCCAGGACCAGGACCAGACCCCTCACACCCAGGACCAGGACCAGGACCAGGACCAGGTCCTTCTACTCTCCATCATCCAGTCTGTTCTCTGCACTCACATCACTGTCTGGTTCAGATCAACCAAACTAGACTGGACCAGGACCAGGACCAGACCCCTCACACCCAGGACCAGGACCAGGACCAGGACCAGACCCCTCACACCCAGGACCAGGACCAGACCCCTCACACCCAGGACCAGGACCAGGACCAGGTCCTTCTACTTTCCATCATCCAGTCTGTTCTCTGCACTCACATCACTGTCTGGTTCAGATCAACCAAACTAGACTGGACCAGGACCAGGACCAGACCCCTCACACCCAGGACCAGGACCAGGACCAGGACCAGACCCCTCACACCCAGGACCAGGACCAGACCCCTCACACCCAGGACCAGGACCAGGACCAGACCCCTCACACCCAGGACCAGGACCAGGACCAGACCCCTCACACCCAGGACCAGGACCAGGACCAGGACCAGGACCAGACCCCTCACACCCAGGACCAGGACCAGGACCAGGACCAGACCCCTCACACCCAGGACCAGGTCCAGGACCAGGACCAGACCCCTCACACCCAGGACCAGGACCAGGACCAGACCCCTCAAACCCAGGACCAGGAGCAGGACCAGACCCCTCAAACCCAGGACCAGGACCAGGACCAGGTAACGGGCAGGTAGCATCTCTGCAGAACCCTCACACCCAGGACCAGGACCAGGACCTGTACCGGTCCAGGACCAGGACCAGGTCCAGGACCAGGACCAGGTCCAGGTCCAGCACCAGGACCAGACCCCTCACACCAAGGGCCAGGACCTGTACCGGTCCAGGACCAGGTCCAGGTCCAGGACCAGGTCCAGGTCCTTCTACTCTCCATCATTCAGTCTGTTCTCTGCACTTCCATCACTGTCTGGTTCAGATCCACCAAACTAGACAGAACAGACTGCAACGGACAATCAGGTCTGCAGAGAGGATAACTGGGACTAACCTCCATCTATCCAGGACCTGGGCCGGTCCAGGACCAGGACCAGGACCAGGTCCAGGACCAGACCCCTCACACCCAGGACACAGTCTGTTCCAACTCCTCCCTTCTGGACGGCGCTACAGAGCTCTGTACGCCAAAACCTCCAGACACAAGGACAGTTTCTTCCCCCAAGCTGTTGCTCTGATGAACTCTGAAGCCTGAACTCATAGGCTGTGTCCCAATTCAGGGTCTGGTCCTTCTGAGGACGCGGTCTTCGTAGGCCACGCCTTCGAAGACCGCGAAGGCCACACCGAAGGCTGGACGGACGCTAGTGAAATGAGACGGTCTAGCCTGTGGGGGATTTCCTGGTTGCGTCACCAGCTGTTCCCGCCCTTGTCCAACGTCACTAAACAAAGTAGAAAGAAAGAAAGGAAGGAAGGAAGGAAGGAAGGAAGGAAGGAAGGAAGGAAGGAAGGAAGGAAGGAAGGAAGGAAGGAAGGAAGGAAGGAAGGAAGGAAGGACGGACGGACGGACGGACGGACGGACGGACGGACGGACGGACGGACGGACGGACGGACGGACGGACAGAACCAAAAAAGTAGAAATGGAACCAGAAGTTTTGTTTTTGTTGTTTTTCGTTTTTCATTTTGTTGGAGGAGGAAGAGTGGCGTGTCCGCCGGCGCTGGCGGAAATAATATATTTTTCTGAAAAAATTTGAATCTGAAAATATTTTTCTGGAAATAAATATTTTTCTGACTGTGCGCAATGAATCTTGGGATATGGTGGGCCGCGGAGGATACAAACAATGGATCCTTCAAACAGCGGGAAAAGAAGGCTGCATTTGTGGGCTGCATTTGAAGGAGCCTTCGAAATGGGACAGCCTTCGGCGCGCCGCTGTGACGTAATCGGCTTTCAAATCCAGCCTTCGAAGGACGCAGCCCCTGAATTGGGACACAGCTATAGAGTCTCAGAGTAATCAATCACTGCGCAATAATAATAATAACAATAATAACAATAATTTATAACAACACTATAATATGCTGTAACAATGCACCTTCCAATAATCACATCTATTGTCATTCTCATTCTGCTGCACCTTTCAGTTTTTAAAAATTGTATATATGTTATTTAGAGCCGTCATTACCATGTCTACCTCATACTGCTGCACCTTTCAGTTTTTTTATTGTATATATGTTAATACGTCCCACATTTGTTTATTTACTGTTTGCTATTTTTTTAAATTTGGGTACAGTGAGCAAAATAACCGGAGTGAAATGACTTGTCGGGCATGCTGAAACTAATAAAGCTGATTGTGATTATTGTTGGTAAGATTGCTGTGTAGAAGAAAAACGGCGCCCCCCGGCGGCCACACAGAGAACTACACTTCCGCGCTCTCTCACTTTGGCTTCTCTGTTTGTGGGACAAACGTGGTTAAATCTGATACATTTGCGGGGCTTTTTCTGAGAGCAACCGTTTAAAACTGCACGTTAAACAGAACAGTACAGAAGCATTTGGACCGAAGCATAACCTGCCGGAGCTGCTCAGTCTCAGCGGAACTCACCGAGTTCCGGCCCAAAGCTTGGGTTCCGTGTCACGTAAATCCTCTGTCTCTCAAAGCTTTCAGACCAATTTGAAGAAGTCCTGCTGAATTTGAAGAGGTTTGGATGAGTTTGAAGGAGTTCGGAGTGAAACGGAACAGCTCGTCTTCTTCTGCAGCTTCTGCTCCGCCGGCCGCGCTGCCGCCGCCTGGCCGTGACGTCACGAAGCGCTTTCATTCCCATCTAATACCATCTAACACATATATCTCAAAACAACAAATGTACCCTCTGCAAAACTGAATCTGAAACTGTAACTCACTTGTGTTATGGTTGCTCATATAGAAGCATATTTTGGAAAGAATTTGAGAGCTATATACTATGTAAAAGAACTCATAAAATCAACATTGAAGGGAAGAACATTATTACTTATTTTGAATTCAAAGGAAAAAAGGTATGCACTATTGTCAATTTTATATTTTATTAGGACAATTTCACATCCATAAATGTAAAAATACCAAACTCTTCTCCATTATTTAAATTGTTTTTGATTGAAGTTGATTATTATCTCAAGTCTCTTAAATTAATTACAAATAAGAAATGTATATCAATGATGGATATCCATTCTGAAATTGTCAACCATTAAGCTGTCACAAATATAATTTTCATTTTATGCAAAATCACACCAAGGTTTTGTTTATTTTATGTATATTTTTTTATTTATTTATTTATTTTATTTAGTTTATTTATTTATTTTCTTTTCAAGTTTTCTTGTTGTTGATGATGATGCATGACTGTGCTCTGTGCTGCTGATGTTGCACAGGTTTTGAACTGAAATGTCTGCTTGTAACATATTTCGTCGTGGGGACATATGTCGGCACGGCGCGTGGCCGGGGGAGGCCTTGCTTCTGTTGTCGTCCGTTATTTTGAAATATGTCCACACTGCTGACATCCCGCTTGCATTAATTGTCGCTATCTTGCCTGAAACGGCACTGCCAGTCTCACTCACGTATCGCTCTCTTCTCATCACCACACTAAGCTTAGCCACCTAGCGGCTAACCGGAATGTAACAATGGGATTGTTTATGTTGTTTCACACGGACGGCTTCAGGTGAAGCACCGCACATGCGCAGTTGATGTTGCTGCGACGAGACTAAAGCGTGGAGGAAAGACCGGCCGGCTGAGTTTTGTTTTAAAATTGAATTTATGTTGGAAATAAAACCTGTCTTCCAATTCATTGCATTTTTCATTGCATTTTTAGCCTAGTAATTTTTGTGGTAGAATTATCGGATTGGTACTCGGTATCGGCGAGTACACAAATTAAAATACTCGTACTCGGTGTGAAAAAAATGATATCGGGGCATCCCTAATTTCCAGATATACCTCTTGCTTAATTTGACGATTTCCAAATATCATGAACTTAGTTTTATTCAGGTTTAATGAGCATTTGTTTTCATCAAACCAACACTTTAGTTTTAGCAATTCACTTTTGACCATCAATAACAGTTGCAGCCTCTCCTCTTCCCTTCGTCTCTTCTCCATTTCCATTTTTATTTATTATAAGTATTTCATAGCTACTGTATCATTTTTGTCCATCGCTCCTGTAGTTTCTTGTGCTGCCCCCCCTTTTTTCTCTTTTGTGCATGTTTGCAGGCCGGAGCTTTGGGAGCTGCGTGCTGGCAGGGTTGCAAATGACTAGATGTTCCCCCCTAAGTTGGTCATGCTGTGATGTTGTAATGCTGGGTTCTGCAATAAAGACGAGTCAAATGAAGTCAAGTATGCAGTGTATAATTGATATCCTAAGATATCACATATGGCGACGAGGATAAAAGCCTACAGCAAAATGTCGAGAGCCAAGTCAGCTTAGCACGTGAGTGAAGCTAACGGTCCTGTCGGTGTGTGCTACCAGGAAAAAGCTAACGGAAAACAATGGCTGCTACGGTGGGTGCAGTGGCTCCTTTTGATAGCAACTCACAGTCTTGTGAAGAATACTGGGAGATTCTGCAACATTTTTTCATAGCAAATGGCATCACGGAAGCCGCAAGGAAACGAGCCATGTTGCTAAGTGGTGTGGGGGCCCAGACCTATGCGCTGATGAGGAACCTGCTAAGCCCGGACAAGCCAGGAGATCGCTCCTGGCTTGGTGAGCTTGTTAAAAAATCACTTTCACCCCAAACCAAGTGAGATAATGCGACGCTGGAAGTTTAATACGAGAAACAGGAAACCTGATGAAAGTGTGAGTGACTATGTGGCTGAGCTGAGAAAGCTGGCGCAGGACTGTAATTTTGGCGATTCTCTGACTGTGATGCTGAGGGACCGGCTGGTTTGCGGCATAAATGAGGACAGAATACAATGGAGGTTGCTGTCGGAGAATGGATTGACTTTTGAAAAAGCGCTCATGTTTGCACAAGCCATGGAAGCAGCAAACAGAGACTTTGTGGATTTGCATGGAGCAAAGGAACATGCAAAATGGAATCGAGCAGGGGGGGCTGTGAACAAAGTGATGGACTCCAATAAGACACAAGGAAATGCTACAGATGTGGCGGAGATAACCACGTGGCTAAGGACTGCAGGTTTGCAACTGCGAAATGCCACAATTGTGGAAAAGTGGGACACATAAAGAGAGCCTGTAGAATGATGACAAGGGAGTAAGGTAAACATAAGCATGTGAAAAGGGAGAGAAGTAGGCTGGGAAATTATTTTATTTATTTTTTATTTCAGTCCATTTGGATACAACATAATACAACATAAAAATAGTCCAATATTTTAAATGGCACCAAAAAGGTATAGGCTGAAGCCAAGGCTTATTATGCCTACCCTTTTATGAACCTCAACTCAGGAGGTTTTATACAAAACAAAACTAGTAATTTGGATTCAAACATGTAAAAAGAATGGATATACAGTATTGGACAAGTAACAGAGGTATCTAGACAAGAAGCAAAGACAAAAAGACAAAAACAAAACAAAAAACATACTATAAATTACAAGGAGTGATAAATTAAGTGGTTTTTGGCTGGAGACTGTACAGGACGGAGAGCAGAGGTTAAGAGTAGGGTGTGTAAAAAGAATTTAACATACCAAGTGGCTTACAGGGCACCTGGTATGATGTGGTGCTGCTTCACACTCCGCGGCTAAACGGCCGCGGAGAGCGGTCGTGCAAACACTTGCTTCAAATTGCTACTTTCATGGTATTATTATAATATTATCATATCAATGTTTTATATTTATTTAATATTTTATTTTTGAACTTATTTTTGAATTTGGTTACAGTAGTGCGTAGTTTTAGTTCATTTTCTAAATTATTCCATAGCTGGACCCCCTTTATTGATATACAGTTGCTTTTAGTATTGGTCCGTACACCATCCATCCATCCATCCATCCATCTTCTTCCGCTTATCCATTCCCGGGTCGCGGGGGCAGCAGCCTCAACAGGGATGCCCAGACTTCCTTCACCCCAGACACTTCCTCCAGCTCTTCCTCCAGCTCTTCCTCCAGCTCTTCCCCCAGCTCTTCCAAGGGGAGTCCGAGGCGTTCCCAGGCCAGCCGAGAGACATAGTCTCTCCAGCGTGTCCTGGGTCTTCCCCGGGGTCTCCTCCCGGAGGGACATGCCTGGAACACTTCCCTAGGGAGGAGGGACATGCCTGGAACACATCCCTAGGGAGGCGTCCAGGAGGATCCGATACAGATGCCCAAGCCACCTCAGCTGACTCAATGTGAAGGAGCAGCAGCTCGACTCCGAGCTCCTCTCGGGTGACCAAACTCGATAGACAGGACAACATCATCCGCAAAAAGCAGAGATGAAATCCTGAGGTTCCCAAACCGGATCCCCTCCGGCCCCTGGCTGCGCCTAGAAATCCTGTCCATAAAAATTATGAACAGGACCGGTGACAAAGGGCAGCCCTGCCGGAGTCCAACATGCACCGCTCACCCATTTTCTTAAAGATACATGACCCCCTAAGTGGATATTTGGACTCCCTAACTTCAAACAGCTCCTGCATGCAGGGTGGGAGTATATTATTGTGTGCCTTGTACAAAAGAGCAAATTTTATGCAAGAAGAAGGGGGAGGTAGTGATTGTTTATTGTTTATTGTTTATTAAGATCCCCATTAGCTGTCACCCATGGTAACAGCTAGTCTTCCTGGGGTCTACACATAAAATACATATAAATGTAACATATATAAAATTTGTACATTACTACGTGAATAAAACTGAATGAGCTTGGACTATACTAAGCACTCCAAAATCCCGACCCACCCATCCACCTCCCACCACACAACCCCATCCTACTCCGTACATGAACAAAACAATGAACATAATGTACATGCACAAAACATTGAAAATAAAATCAAAATAAGACAATGTCAGGTGTTACAAGAACACTGTTCTAAAAATCATCACTAGGTACAATTAGAGATAACACACAATCAAAGCTTGGTTTAGACTATTAGAACATGTTTGATGTTTGATAATGAGGAAGTTTTCACTATGTATCACATGAAGGCTAGTGACATTACCATGTACACTACGAATGAAGAAATAATCATTCCCAGAGAGGAACCCATTAAAAAAAGAGTTAAAAGTAAATGGGAAAAATGTAACCACAATAATGTCAAAAAAGTAATTTTCCAGGTTATTCAGTGTTACTAACAAACCCAAACTGTGTAAGTGCATGATAAAACTAAGAACCTACGGGGGCCAAAGAGTACCAGTGTTAGGAGCAGCACAGGTCAAAGTGGAAAACAAAGGCATTGCTAAAACGTTAGCGGTAGTGGTAGTTAGAGGTTCGGGGACCAGTTTACTGGGTCGAGGGTGGATCAAGGCTCTCAAGGTAGACTGGCAAGCTGTACACAAAATAGAGGACAGAGAAGATCCTCTACAGGAAGTGCTTTCAAGACATGAAACAGTGTTTAAGGATGAGCTAGGGAGACTGAAAGGCTTCACAGCCAAAATACATGTAGCAAGTGATGCCACACCCTGCTTCTATAAGCCTAGGTCAGTCCCTTTTGCTATGAAAAATAAAGTGGAGCAAGAGATAGAGAGGCTCTTACAGGAGAAAATCATAGAGCCAGTGAAATTCTCTGAATGGGCTGCACCTATTGTACCAGTGCTAAAACCAGACGCCAAAGTAAGAATCTGTTGGGACTATAAGCTGACAGTGAATAAAGTGTCACCAATTGAGCGGTACCCCATTCCAAGAACAGGGGACATGAGCATGTCTAACTGGGGGAGAGAAATACACCAAGTTAGACATGAGTCATGCATATCAACAGATTGTACTAGATGAAGAATCCAAAAAGTACGTCACAGTGAACACACACAAGGGACTGTTTACATACTGTACACCAGATTACCTTTTGGTGTGAGTTCCAGCCCAGCCATTGTCCAGCACACTATGGAGGGTGTGCTTCAGGGAATGGACAATGTTGCAATATACCTTGATGACATCATTCTGACAGGAAAGGATGACAAAGATCACCTGCAGACACTGGATCAAGTCCTGCAGAGTCTGCAAAATGCTGGACTACGTTTAAAGAGGAGCAAGTGTCAGTTCATGGAAAAAGAAGTGATATTCTTCGGACATCAAGTGGACAAGGCAGGGCTTTATCCAATGCCCGCAAAAGTGAAAGCAGTGCAGGATGCTCCCAATCCCACATCAGTGACTGAGCTAAAAGCTTATTTGGGACTGCTGAACTTTTACAATAGGTTCCTCCCAAACTTGTCAACACTAATAGCACAGCTTATGCAGAATAAGCTGTTGAGGAAAGATGAACTATGGTCTTGGGGAAAAGAGCAAGAGAATGCTTTCAAACAGTCGAAACAACTGTTGCAATCCAGTAGTGTAGTGACGAAAATAAAGAACTGATACTCTCCTGTGATGCTTTTCCATACGGAGTTGGAGCGGTATTAGCTCACCGCATGCCAGATGGAGCAAAGAAACCTATAGGGTTTGCTTCACGCACACTTTTTCCTGCCAAAAATAACTATTCCCAGCTAGACAAAGAGGGATTAGCTGTTATTTTTGGAGTACAGTATTTCCACAAGTATTTGTATGGAAAGAAGTTTGTGATTTGTACAGATTTGTACCATTAATAAGTTTATTCCATGAAATGAAAGCTGTCCCACAAATGGCGTCCCAGAGGGTAATGAGATGGGCTGTACTGTTGAGAGCATATGAGTATGTTATCATATACAGAGCTGGTAAAGCAGAGCATCAGCCGGTAATGCTGATGCTCTTAGCCGTCTACCACTTCCAGAGAAACCCAAGAGTTCAGCACCAGAGGAACACGTGTTAATGTTGGATCAGGAACAAAGTCCCTTCACGACATCAGAACAGCTTCAAAAGTGGACAACTAAGGATCCCATACTCTCGAGGGTGCGTGAGTATATCCTGAGAGGATGGCCAAATAACACTGACAGAGACTTTACACCTTCAGAGTTTGATTCAACAGAGACAAAACGGGTTGAGTGTCCAGGACGGCTGTGTGCTGTGGGGAGCCCACAATGTGATCCCAGAGAAGGGACGAGCTCCTACGATGGAACAGCTACACCAGTCGCACCCAGGGATGAGCATGAAAGGTTTGGCAAGAAGTTACATGTGGTGGCCCAACATGGATGCTGACATAGAGAACAAGGTAAAGTCATGTACCGCATGCCAAGAACACAGAAAGACACCTGCTGGTGCACCACTCCACCCCTGGGAGTGGCCAGAGAAGCCCTGGAGAAGACTCCATATAGATTATGCAGGTCCTTTCATGGGTAAAATGTTTTTAGTCATTGTGGATGCGCATTTAAAGTGGTTGGATGTATACCCAGTAGCTTCAGCTACTGCAGCAACCACAATAAACTGTCTCAGAAATAGTTTCAGCACACATGGTACCCCAGAGATGATTGTGTGGGATAATGCACAGTGTTTTGTCAGTGAGCAAACCAAGGACTTTATTACACAAAATGGTATCGCACATGTTACATCAGCGGCGTACCACCCCTCATCTAATGGTCTGGCTGAACCAGCTGTTCAGACTTTCAAAGAGCTCATGAAAAAAAGCAGTGGTGATACAGTGGAGACCAAGTTAAGCTGGGCTTTGTTTAGCTACCGCATCACTCCACAGTCAACAACCGGACTGTCACCTGCTAAGATGCTAATGGGGAGGAAGTTGAGGTGCACACTGGATCTCATACACCCAGATTTGAAACAAAAAGTAGTATCAAAACAAGCCAGTCAAAAAGCTTACCATGACAAACATGCCAAAGAACGTAACTTTGTGGCAGGGGATCCTGTCTACACAAAAAACCATGGATGTGGACCTAAATGGATACCAGGACTGATACAGGACCAGTGTCCTACACGGTTTTGTTGGGAAATGGCAAAAGTGTAAGACGACGTGTGGATCAACTGTTCAGCAGAGACAGACAAGAGCTGCCAGTTGTGATGTCCAGCTGGACACCGGAGGACTGTACCTACAACAGCCACCCACACAGTGACACTTGACACAGATACTATACCGGTGGGTGATAATGTCCCGCCTGTAGCAAAGCATAACGGGGAGGACAGTGCACCTGATGTGTCTCCAACTAGAGCGTTGTTGAGATCTCAAAGAAACAGAAGACCACCAACGTATATGAAAGACTTTGTGACGTAAGAGACATGTTAAAGACACACAGAAGAGATAGTGTTTTCTTTAAGTAGTGAGGTTGTTTAACAGTGAATAACTGGTTCTATCACATAATCTTCTGTGAGCATAAGGAGTTGCATTCTGAACTGTTTAAAAGAAAAAAAAATTCAGATATTTTTGTGTTTTGTTTAAAAAAAAGATCTTGTGAACCAGAGAATTATCAGTTATTAAGGCTACTTTATGTTGTGTGGTAAACTTTTGACTAGTTGAGATTTAAGAGGGGAGGGATGTAATTAAGTGGGTTGTTACAGTATAAGGCCAATAGAGGGCAGCATTATTGTGGCAGAGTTGCAACTGACTAGAAGAAGATGTTCCCCCCTAAATTGGTCATGCTGTGATGTTGTAATGCTGGGTTCTGCAATAAAGACGAGTCAACTGAAGTTAAATCTGCAGTGTATAATTGATATCCTAAGATATCACAAGGTCAATGAAAACACCCACTGCATATTTTCTTTTGTCAATGCATCCTGTTATCTCTTCCACTGGCTCCATGGACGTTCCTGGGCCTGGTAGTCAGGCTGCTGGTGGAGCTGGACCTGGACCCCTCAGCTGCTCCAGCAGGCAGGCCTCACCAGATTGATTCAGGGCCTTGGCCGTAGGCCCTGTTTACACGGAGCAAAAACGGCGGTGTTTTCATGCGTTTTGGCCGTTCGTTTACACGAAAACAAAGCTCAAAGTCACCAAAAATGATAATTTCTGAAAACTCCGGCCAAAGTGGAGATTTGCAAAAACTCTGTCTTCCGGTTTGCTTGTAAACAGAGGGAAACGGACATTTAGGCTTCAGAACGTCACATTATGAGACAGAAACGTCACCAGCGTCATGAGTGACACCTGTGTTTACAATTTGTTTGGTCACGTCAATATTTTCTTGTATTTTACCTGTTTACCACCAGGAGGAGGTGCCATTCGTTTGGCTCGTCGTTCTCTCCAGTAGGAGAGTGCAGGTGACACTTTAAAGGAGACATATTATGGCATTTAATGTATATTTTAAAAACGCCTTGAATGTCTTAAAAACAATCTAAGCTTGTTTTTTCTACATACATCAAAAATTCAGCCTGTGAGCCATGTCTATAGTTTTACCGCTTCTAAAGCCTTTTTCTGTGCCTCATTTTTAGGGAAAGGGGGGGTATGATAATGAGGCTCTGTGCTGATTGGCTCCCTGAATGACGTGTAGCAGGGGAGGAGCATTCAGTTACTCGGATCTTAAAGGGAACCCTGGCTATTAAGACATGTAGTCCCTAATTAGCCACAATTGTTCTCTTATACTAAAATATGTTGTTAGAAACACATAAAATAATCTAATTGCTTTAAAAATCTACAATGTTTATTACATATTTTGACCTGCGGGAGGCGCCATGTTCTACCTGCGCAATGCATTCTGGGGGCGATGACGTACAACGGTGGCTCTGGGAAGATAAGCCCCGTTAGTTTAACTGGGACAGGTATCTAAAACATAGTTGAGCATCTCCCGGCCGTGGAGGCTGACGAGGGAGCCCATAAGACGTCTCGGTTCAGGCAAACTGGATCAAAGTTCTGTGATGCACGGGAGATCTGCAAAAATGATCAATGTCGTGAGCATCTTACCAGTGCATCAGGCTCCTGCGTAGACGGCGTAGCCTACGGCGTAGACGGCGTAGCCTACGCCGTCTACGCAGGAGCCTACGGCGCAGACGGCGTAGGCTACGCCGTAGCCTGCGTAGCCGGGGCTTAGAGCCTGCAGCGCTCCCCCACCCGCTCTCCGCTCTCCGCTCTCCGCTCTCCGCTCTGCGCTCTGCGCTCTCCGCTCTGGCCGGGATGGAGACGCCGGTGAGCATAGCCCACCCCTGCCCCCCCCTAAAACCGGCTTCGGGTGCTGGGTCCACCGTTTGATGACACACCAGAGGCTGAGGCGACTGGCCCCGGACTTTGCCGAAACGGGAGGCGCAGACTTCGCTTCAAATAGGCAAGAACATCTTTATTTAATTTAATGACGCCAGATCTGGCTGGGGTTTTTATTGTAGCATCGGTTATCTGCTGGTTGAAACGTGTGGTCTGTTAGTCTCTGAGTTTTATGGTGTTTTTGTAGTTCATGCTGTATGGTGCTGTACTTTTTTTTTTTTATTTTTATTTTTTTTACTTTTTTGTAGGTGCGCCGTCACCTTAATGTTCAGCTGTGTTTTGATCTGTGTTTCTGGTGCGCCGTCACCTGTTTAGCTGTGTTTTCATCTGTTTCTGGGTGTCAGAACAGTGTACGGGGGCCAGCAGGAGCCACCGTGTGACGTTACTACCCAGAATCACTACAACAATGGCGACCTACATGTTAAATTATATTTTCAAATTTTATAAAAACGAAGACATCAAAAAGGTTTTTTATATCACATTGTTATAATTGATACCAACATTTATCTTTTAAGACCTACATGTCTTAATAGCCAGGGTTCCTTTTAATAATAATAATAATAATAATAATACATTTTATTTATATAGCGCTTTTCAGGGCACTTAAAGCCTGATTTACGGTTCTGCGTTAAATCGACGCGTACCCTACGCCGTAGATCCTGCGTTGGTGAAACGCAGAACCATAAATCAGCCTTTAGTCACCTCGGATACACGGATACACGGATATACACACACACACACACACACACACACACACACACACACACACACACACACAAGCATACAAGTGTGGTATTTAAAAAATAGAGCGGGAGCAAAATTTAGTTTGATTGTGCTTTATTTAAGTTATTACATTAATCAAACCCATATAAATCTCCATCCTCCGTTTCTGCATTCATCCGAGCCTGATCAATGAGACCTGCGAAGGGCAGAGCCCGCAGCTCTCTGGGTGGTTCCTCCCGGAGGAACCACCGCCCGGTCTTCGGGCAGAGACGGGTCTTCGAGCCCAGCCTCGCTGTGGAAACAGCCGGCGCTGCTGAATAATGGCGGACGCTCGAGCGGGCGGACAGAGCTGGTTGTGGGCGTGGTTTCAGCAGCGGGGGCCGACCTATGGAAATCTGCTCCCGTCGTGACGTCACGACGGGAGCAGATTCTAAACGGCTCAAAAAAAGTCATGTGACACTGGGGGACTCTGCAGGGCGGGGGTCACAGACCTTGCAGATATTCATGGTATTTCATCTCCCCTCTGCTGGCAGGGTAAAGCCGGGAATACACTGTGCGATATTTTGAATCGTATGAGACTGCCCCATCTCACACTGCACGACTAGATCGCGGAGTTCAAAAGTTCAGAGCCCACGATTTATGTTCTCACACTGTACGAGCCGATGCTCGGATGCAACCCGTCTGCTCACACTATGAGCTGCTCATAGCTGCTCATAATCCTCCCGTCGGACCTCTGTGTACTGGAAATATAATACATCATAAAATATCTGTACCGTTTCTGATTGGGTGGGCACTGCACATCATTTTTAGACATAACAATGAACGCATACCGCAAAAGTTGTGTCTCGCGGAGGAACCCGACGTCCCAGCAAAATGAGAAGAGAAAAAAGAGTTGTTCCTAACAGTACAGCACAATGATAAAAACGAAATCACATTATGGGCGATTTTTATTATTTCACTTTAGTTTATAATTCATCTTCATTGTGGCATCATATAACACTGTTTTAGTCATTTTTGTGCACTTTTCGGCTCATTATATTGTATTTTCTACATATTTGGGAAGACGAGGTTGCGCCAACATTGTATGACGTCAGGTTTGTTTACATCAGGGGCCGCTGTTATTGGTCCAGCGCGATCACGTGACGCGTCCGAAGCGCTCCTCGACACAGGCGCCGCTGGAAATAGTCCCGCTATTAAAATAACGATCTTGAAAATACTTCCCAAAAATCCGAGTTCAAACTTTTATCCTATGCTTAACACAAATAGCTCTTTTTTTAAAGTGACAAGAATTTACACGCATGAGATGGGAACGAGATGAAATGAAAAGGTGGGTGACTTTACAGCAGACAGCGCACACACTGAAGGCTGATTTATGGTTCTGCGTTAAACCAACGCAGAGCCTACGGCGCAGGGTACGCGGCGACCCGCACCGTACGTGGAAATGCGGTCTTTTTTTTGCTATTAAAACATGATTTGTAATGTGAATTTGCAACACTTAAACTACAAATAATAGTTTTTGAGGTGACATCAGAGATTGTGCATGCTCTCTGTGAAAGGATGAGGTAAATCGGGTCGCAGCACTGCTTCAACTGTGCGAAGCCTTCACGAGGAGCGACTAGGATTTCAAACATGCTTGATTTTCTTGCGACCTCACGATTTGTGATCGGGAGCTCGTCGTGAGGTGTTGATCTCTCGTCGTTACCCCACGTACACTGCACGAGGCACGAGCAACGATTGGGTCAAAATCGGGCCCGATCAAAAAAAAGTCGCACGACTGGAAAATCGGCTCAAAACGAGCCGATAATCGCACAGTGTATGCCCGGCTTAAGGGGAGACCACTTTATATATGTTAAAACAAGAAAAAACGTGTTTTTCATAATAGGTCCCCTTTAAGGAATCGGTATTCCTTAAACACATTCAGCATTCAAAACTCATCCGGACTATTTTTTTTAAAGGTATTGTGACATCATTTTTAACATGCTTTTAACACTATTAAAAGTCTTGGCCAACATCCCTCAAATTTGTCTAAAAGAGTGTAACAAGAAAAACTTCACTCTAGTACTCCATTCCTGGCTTTTTATTACAGTGTTTTTTTGCGCCGTGAAAAACGGGTCCTTTTTCCCCTTTCCTGTCAATCATTGCGCCGCTCCTCCTCCAAACCTCCTCCAACCAACCGCTACACACTTCTGCCGTCTTCACACACACGCGCGCACACCAAACCACAAACACCGTCTCACAGCCCAGACAGGGCGACTACAGCCCGGGGATGAAGTCCAACCGGGACCAGAGGACCGGGACCGCAGCTCCCCACGAGCAATACGCTCACAGATGCGTCGGAGAGTTAAGCCGGAAGCGACAGGCGAAGCATGCACGGAAAAGCAGCACGGCGAAGCAGACAGTCCACGCAGTCCGCGTTAAATCGACGCAGAGCCTACGCCGTAGGGTTCAGCGTACGTAGCGCGTCGCCGCGTAACCCTACGCCGTAGGGTCTGCGTCGGTGTAACGCGGAACCATAAATCAGCCTTTATGGTGCGCTGGAGAGGAGAGGAGGCAGGGAGCTGGGTGGAGGGGGCAGTGATTTAGCAGGCCCTGACGTCACGGCCCGCCACCAAACCAGGTGCGCCGTTTTTGCACAGTTATGCGGAAAATCCCAGAAAGCACAATACACTGAATGTTAAAAGTTTGTTGTTTTTTGGGTGTAATTGATGTCAAGACACCCAACAAAACACAAAAAATCAAGAAAAATGTGTTTTTCATGTCACAATACCTTTAAATTACTTTACTGTTAACTTTTAAAGTTTCAAATGGAATTTCTCTGATCAGGTCTTCTCCACATCCGCCCTCTGTAGGAGTTGGAGACGGATCCAGCAGATGCTTCCCATGTCCTCATCCAAAACAGAAGTGAAGATAATTACATCCATCCATCCATTCTTCCATCCATCTGTCCCACCATCCATCCGTCTGTCTGTCCAACCATCCGTCCATCCATCTATCAGTCTGTCCAACCATCCATCCGTCCAACTATCCATACGTCCATCCGGCTGTCTATCCATCCATCCCATCCATCAGGTGTCAACCATCCATCCGTCTGTCCCATCCAGAGCTGGGTCCCACATGGACAAAGATTCCTGCGTTTTCAGGCTGAACTGTTGAGTTGTTGTAGATCTTGAGGCCATGTATGTCATGATCGCACTACCCTGCATTTATTCATTTATATTTCTGAACAATAAGTCCTAAAGTCATCCACATATCTGCAGAACAGAACTGACCTTCATTTTTTAAGGACTTTCCTTGAACGGCCCTAACAGACCTCACCTGTGATGAAGAGGTGGGTGCTAATGCAGAGAGGGGGCGGGGCTAAGCAGGTAGACGCTGCAGAGTCAGAAATAGTCTCAGAGGAACATTAAGTGCAGATCAATATCAGGACGCATGTTTCCATTTTCATAAAATATGAGGAAAGTTCTAGCAGCAGCTGCTGCACAGCCCAGGGACCGGCTTCTTCCTGGTTCTGCTAGGTCCGTCCCAGGTTCTGGACCAGTCTGGAACCGGTCCCTGGCTGGTCCATTACAGGGCTGTCTTATTGCCTTTATTTGATAGTAAATCACGTTTGTGTTCACCTGTTGAAAGGTAAAATATGTTTTGTGTCCTGGAATGCCCTGAATTCAACTTTTCATATTAATTATGCTCATGCAGGGATTAAAGCAAAAAAAATATTTTTGACTGAAAACATTTTTTCACGCCAGTTCATATGCGGTCGCTTCCCAAAGGTTTCAAGTAAAAAAGTTAAATGCTGTATTAGCCCTTCTGTTTTCTAATAGACGAATCCGGCGACCGGTTTGTGTGCGCCGCCATCTTGCGGCGGCGCCATTGCTGCGGTGGCAGGTGTCAATCTGCCACCGCAGCGCTGTTATTGTAAAGTGACGCTCTACAGCATCATTATAGCTGGATTGATGATGTTAGACAGTGGCCTTCCATAAATAATGAAGGTATCTTAAATTAATGCTGATGTTAATTTATAAATAATGATTTGTTTGAGCGATAAGCAGGAAAGAATAGAGGAATAGGGAGATAAGGGAGTGTATGATTAAACACTGTAATATAGCTCTCTCCACCTCCTCTCCTTACGAGGCATGTCTGCACAATTAAATATTACCTGTGTATGTTTTGTTTAATTTTAGGTATCCAAGAATATTTTATTGATCGCCTGGCGTCCGATGACGAAAAAAAACGCAATTACAGGTCTCTAATTGAAGGGCAGAACTATCTCAGCTCCGGATGATACAGAATACATACATACATAACCCCAATCTGCAGATAAAACTAGTTTGTTGAGGAAAAAATATTAACTCTATTTGTAGCTGCAGAAGAAAAAAATAATCTCACGAGGAAAACAAAAATATTGCTCACGCCATCGGAGCCTCTTCAGCATAAAAAAAAGAAAAGAGAAGTAAGAGTAATAAAAAAGATGTACTGTATGTTGTACTATTATACTAATTTATTGAAACACATGGCGAGTCAAACATCTACCAAAGCAGCTGTCAAACACTAAACAAGGTAGTAAGACGTGGGTTGTGCAGAACTGCGGCAGTAAATCCTCATCGGAGCTCCACTAGTAGTGATTTCATATGGATCAAACCGTTAATAATCATTATTTTCTCCATATACCGCTCCCTGGCTTCCTTGTTTAAGGTATCCAGGTAAATTCCAGTTCCTTTCCAGCAGTTTAACATCTTTTTTTTGCGTTCCGTCTGTTCACTTGGTGAAACAGAAAAGTGGTTTTGACAGTCCGTCCCGTCTTCATTCACTATCAAAACAAATGCACGTGACGGGACAGGAGTTTTCCGATGATACAAATACATTAAGAGAGCCTGGCAGGGAGCGGAGTAATAGATCCATACGTATATATGTCTATGGGCTGGAGCGGAGGAGCGGAGCCGCCACCGCAGTAATGGCGGCCCGCTCGACTTCCGGGTTTCGCCGGATTCGTCTATACAGCATTTAAGGTGTAATAAGACTTTTAACCAACACTATTTAAATACTCGAGACCAATAGCATTTTATAGGAGGAAGGTGTTTTTGAGCAGTTTTATTATTGTTAGTTTATTTATTTTTTGTCCACATCAATTGGTCATTAAAGCCTTAGGCCTGTTCTCCTAGATCTGAGTCGACCTGGTAAACTGCACTTCTTCATCCAGTTGACCAGCTGCTCTGATGTCACTGCACTTGGCAAGGCTTTGGCCAAGGTGATGAAAGCATCCTGGACTGTTTCATGGACAATCAGTGATGGTGTTAGTGCAGACAAAGAGATGATGTTATTGTTGAGAGGAAGGTTTTTCTAAATCACATGGCGTCAACACCCCCCGTGGGCCTTCGCAATGCTTTGTTTTAATTAAACAGTGGGATTCCCCTGGTCCGCACCAGTTCTAAGTCAGCTGCTAGGCGCCAGCCGAGGTGACAAGGCTTGCCACCCATCCCTTGATATGCGGAAATGTTACGTAATTGCGAATTAAAAGTTGCGTTCCCTATTGAAACAATACGGACATATATTATGCTCTTATTTATTGATGTCATAATCTACAGGTGAAGGTCGGAAAAGTTGAATATATCACAAAACTTCATTCGTAGTAAATTCAACTAAAGGTGAAACAAATATCTTATTTCCCACTACATTTAAAGTAAGATACTTCAAGCCTTTATTTGTTATAATTTTGGTGATTATGGCTCAGTTTATGAAAACCCCAAATAAAAAATCTCAAAAAATTTGAATATTTTATGAAATCAATAAAGAATTCAACCATCAAAATTATAACAAATAAAGGTTTAACATGTGTTGATTTGTATGTATTGAGACTATGTAATATATTAGTTTCACCTTTTAAATTTAAATAAATTTACACCATATTCTAATTTTCCAACCTTCACCTGTAGCTATATTCTACATCTGGGCTGATGTAGACAAGCATAGCATAGGAGACTATTTCAGTTGCTGGTATGGATGTTTGTCTGTACAGTCGTGCAAATCCAATGCTATTAAAGCACTTTAAACTTTAAATCAAAGCATTTAGTTTTTTCATATAAAATAAATACATTTCTATGCAGTTTAGAAGTTTTGGGGATGTTGCCTTTTTTGGCGCCTGCGCTGCTGAAATCAGGCGTTCCTTATTTTTATTTCTGAAAGGTGGCAGCCCTAGGGGCGACCCGCCAGGAGGCCCGCGCGAACGGGTCCCCGACGGGCGCCGCAGCTGGGGAGATCCGCGAGAACGGCCCGGTGCGCGTCCAGAGTCGCCGCCGCCGACCGCCGTTCCCGATCCCCCCCACCGGCCCGCCTTCCACGCGGCGCCGGACACCGCCCCGCGAAAGACCCCCGCCCGACGACGCGCGAACGCCGCCTGGACGAAGGCCCCGCGAGGCGGGCAGGGCTGCCGAGCCTCCGGCGGCGGGGAGGGAGGGCGACGGGGCGACTGCTCCCCCAGCCGCGGCTCGAGCCCAGCCCCGCTTCGCACCCCAGCCCGACCGACCCAGCCCTTAGAGCCAATCCTTATCCCGAAGTTACCGCCTCCTCTGCTCTGATTGGCTAATCCAAGGCTCCGGCAGTTTTATTGGTTTACAACAGCGTCAGTTTAATGCCTAACATGATTTCATTGGATAGTCTAAAACTATACCACAACAAAACTCACATGCAAAGTTTTTTTTTTTTTTTTTTTTTTTTCCCTCATTTTCCAATTGACGGAAATCCGTCCAGAGACGGAGAACTTTAATCCCTGTGCTCATGTATTATGCTTGTTTTTGAATTAGCATTCGGTTTTTGAATTAGCATTCGGCCGTGAGCTGCTGATGCAGCTCACGGCCGGAGAACAGACGCGATCGCCGGGTCAAACTACGGCGTCGTCCCGGGGAGAAACCTGCAGCCCTGTGGAGAATTGTCGCCGGCTGAAATAAATCATTTAGGAAAATAAATGTTGGTTTAATAGATGGAATCTAACAGTCGTAGCTGTCACGTTAGTTTGTCTGAATATAAAGTGAAGCTTCATGTTTTTGATAGATAGATAGATAGATAGATAGATAGATAGATAGATAGATAGATAGATAGATAGATAGATAGATAGATAGATAGATAGATAGATAGATAGATAGATAATGTGGGTTCGATTCCAGTCGGGCCATATTTTGCAAATTTCCCCGATGTGGGAGTAATAAAGGATTATCTTATCTTAAATGTTGAAATAGCAGTAAAACCACATTCATTGATGAAATGACATATGGGATGGAAAGGGATTTTAATAAATGTATTGAAATGAACATATCAGTCTATTGAATTTCATTTTATTATTAACAAAGTTCTTCTCTCTGCTGAGTCGCTCTCTCTCCATCTTCTCCTCCTTGTCCAAACCCTCTCTCTGCATCTATTTATTTCAGCTCCCGGACAAATTCTCTGTCAAAACACAGCAACGAAAAGTAGTTATTTCATGAAAATACAACCAACTACCGATATATAACGTTGTCATAACAATTAGTTAACTTTTATTTACGTAGCAAGCACGCTAAGATAACTAACAAAAACCTAACATACTATTAAAAACCCACAATTTTTAATCGTTGTCCTTACACTAACTTGAATTAAAAAGGTTATATATTAAAGTTACTTACATTTATATTCCTCCTTCTCCCTCTCCACGGTGCAATTAGTCCTTTCTGCCTTCACATCACATCCTGTCCGATTGCAGCTGTTTTCTCAATAAAGCTTTGTGAAAAAAAAGAAAAAAGCGCTGCCCGGCCGAGGCCGCATTGCATTCTGGGATATAGTAGGCGAGCTAGACTGGTCTGATGCATGCTGCGGATTTTTTTCCAAATCAGTACAACATCCGGGTATTTTTCGCACACTGCAGATTTCCTTCTGTTCACATACAGCATACTACTTACTACACTTTGGCCAAATCAGTGTATACTTGTAGTACAGTATGCGAATTCGGGGGGATTTGGGTGAAGGGGCCCTTTCCCCCCGAATTCGCGAGCTAGGATGTTGATAAAGTTATAAAGACGGAGACAACCGGAGGTTCGGGCAGAGTCAGCTGCAGGTTTTGTGCACGATGCCCAGCCGGGGTTTTTGGCCACTCTGCCCAGGACTGTCAGCTCTCCAGTCCTTGTGTGTCGAGGTAAGAGTATTATCAGGCCTAGCCCTGTGTAATTGTCAGTGACCTATTGCTCTATCATTTGCGGGGGATAACTTGACACATAGCAAAAGAGCAATTGTGTGTGTGTCTTCTATGTGCAATGCTTGCTTTTCTTGTGGTAATAAATGTATTCATATATCATTATAGCAAAAGCGAGTGTGTGTGTGATTCATTTTGTGTTGCCGACCACTCTCGAGCCTTAATTGATTTTCTCCCAAAACACCTGCGTACTGAAAACTTTCAAAAGACCTTCATTTTAAGCAGAAACCCATTTAAACATGAACTTTTCTCTCCTTCTTTATTTTAACACTTCAAACTCAAACTGTGCAAATGAATGAAACAATCGGACGAATCCTGTCAACACTGGATCTGGAGCTTCAGCTGGAACCGGAGCTCCAGCTGGAACCGGAGCTTCAGCTGGAACCGGAGCTTCAGCTGGAACCGGAGCTTCAGCTGGAACCGGAGCTCCAGCTGGAACCGGAGCTTCAGCTGGAACCGGAGCTCCAGCTGGAACCGGAGCTTCAGCTGGAACCGGAGCTTCAGCTGGAACCGGAGCTTCAGCTGGAACCGGAGCTCCAGCTGGAACCGGAGCATCAGCTGGAACCGGAGCTTCAGCTGGAACCGGAGCTTCAGCTGGAACCGGAGCTTCAGCTGGAACCGGAGCTTCAGCTGGAACCGGAGCTTCAGCTGGAACCGGAGCTTCAGCTGGAACCGGAGCTTCAGCTGGAACCGCTTCCTCTGGTCCGGCTTTGCAGCTGGCTTCAGTTCTTTGGATCTTTAGAGTTCTCGTTGGGGTCCACTCTAGACCAGGGACCAGTCTCACTGCAGCCTGGACACCACAGACTGGTCCAGAACCGCAGGTCCAGAACCGCAGGTCCAGAACCACTGGTCCAGAACCACTGGTCCAGAACCGCAGGTCAGACCACCTTGACAGTGTCTAAAACCGTAGGACATGTCAAAGACCCAACAAGAAGCAAACAGGCTGACCCTGCAGGTCCCGGTCCCCTGCAGTTCCCCTGCAGGTCCCCTGCTGGTCCCGGTCCCAGTTCCCCTGGTCCCCTGCAGGTCCTGGTCCTGCTGTGGTTTCTCCAGTCCTGTATGTTAAATGGAAGCTGGGGGTCTGACTGGAACTGGTCAGAACCCCTGGGTTTACTGCTCCATACTGGTCTCACTGGTCCAACAGTCTCCCTGCTGCTGCTACAGCCGACCGGTTTTCACTGGGTCAGACTGGTCTGTACTGGTCAGAACTGGTCTGTCTGAGGTTTCCAGTCTCCTGGACTGGAACTGTGAAGTCTTTCCCAGCATGCCTCCAATAACAAACAGGAAGTAGCTTTGATGCACAGCATCAGTAATACAACAGTAACCTCAGTGAAGCGGTGACCACACACACACACACACACACACACACACACACACACACACACACACACACACACACACACACACACACACACACACACACACACACACACACACACACACACACACACACACACACACACACACACACACACACACACACACACACACACACACACTCTCTCTCTGTAGCTCGCCCCAGTGGGAGGAGGGCCCCCCCCTCCCCCTCCCCCAGTCCTTCCTGGTGCTTCCTGTGCGTTCGGTCGTCTCCTTCAACTCGACGAGCTTTCATCATCACTGATCCTTCCCATCATCCTTTGCTGCGGTAAGCGTGGACTGGTGAACTGATCTCAGACCAGTGAGGTCACAGCATCAGGGGTCAGGGAGGTCGGAGGTGTCCACCGTCACCTGTCAATCACGAGTCAACGTTAGGTACACAAGCAAGTTCAACATCACTGGCCACGGTTACATGATGGTTTGTAATTAGGAATTAATTATTACCAATTAAATAATTCAGAATTAAACTATTTTCCTTCGAGTTTACATGGAAATAGTAATTCTGAATTGAGGTTTACGTGGAAAACATGTTAGATGGTCTTTCTCCAATTCCTCTCCAGGTCTGGGGGTTGGGAAGGTTCTGATTGGATAGGGGGGGACCGGAAGTTAAACTACCGGAAGAAAAACTAACTTAGCCGCAACAACTTTGAAAAGCTCACACTTTTTATGTTTCCTGCTATCTGTTCTTTTAATTATTTCTATTTATTAAATAAATGGTCTCTGCTCTTGACCAGCGTTTACTGCGTGCTGCATCTTGAAACTTTGTTTGGAAAACCAGCCCAGCGCGGAATATAAGCGTCATGGAGACAGACGGGCGAGGGAACGAGCAGCGCAGAAAGATGAATTCATTTAAAGGGGACCTATTATGGCATCTAATCCCTATTTTAAACAGGCCTTGAATGTCTTAAAAACAAGCTTTTGATTGTTTTTGCTAAATAAATTAGAAATTCAGCCTCCAAACCATGTCTTTATCTTCCCATTCTCTAACCTCATTATCTATGAGGGATTCTGAGTGGGCGGGGCTATGATAATGAGACTCTGTGCTGATTGGCTGCCTGAATGACGCGATACACCGCTATGAAAAAATGGTGGAAGCTCCGGCCGGCGGAGTCAGTTGTGGGTGTGGTTTCACGCAGCGGAGGCCAACAGTTTTGTCTCCTGGTTCAGTTCTGACCCTCTTCAGTGTTGAACCAAGCACATACCGAGTCACTTAGCCACTTTGTCGTTATATTTAACGTTTTCAGACCCCTCCAGAAAGTTAGTTTAAAAAAAAAAAAAAAAAAAAGCATCAGCAACTTTTTTTTGAAAACTAATGTGAAAGCTAAAGTTGTTCCCACTTGTCTCAGCGAGGCAGGGGCCCGTGGCCCCCCCCTACCACAGCACAGAGGCCCCTCCAGGCAGCCGTCCCAGCTGATCCTGGACTGGCCCAGCGCCACTGAATGATACAAATCCTTATTAATATATAATTCTAATTAATGTCATTATTTTGATAATATACACACAGTCCGAATAGACGAGGTTGGTATTGTGTTCGTTTGCAGTACTAAACATAATGAGGGTGTTTTTGACTTCCTCCTGACTGTTTTAGCTGCAGTACAGAAGTTTGTTTTACAGAAGTCTGTTTTAGCTGCAGAAATCTAGCTGACCTTTGTTTAATCAAGTTCAAGTAAGCTCTCTCCAGTAAATCCTTAAAATGTTGACCTGGTCACGGTTAGCTTAAGTTAGCATTCTCAGAAGAGTGTCAAGCCAACAATTTTTACTGTGTAATAAAACTTCCTAACTTAGCAACAGTTTTTTCTGCCAGCAGCCTTCACAACCCGGAAACATAAAGGAAACTATTTAACTCACAGCTGTCAGTCAGTTGTTCCAGGTTGACTAAAACCAGGGTCCAGTGTGTTGGTTCTAAATCCCAGCGTGTTGGTTCTATGGTCCAGTGTGTGAGTTATGTAGGCCTATCATGTATATTCTCTCTATAAAACTGTTCTGAGGAACAAACATGACATGAATTCATTACTGCTCAACAACAAGAACGTTATAGTGTAGCTCATGTTGCAACACTGTGTTTGAAGGACGGATGAGGGAACCTTCACATCACTGGACAAGAGTAGGCAGGACTTGCTGAGAGAGTCCCACCTTGATGAAGATGGTGTCGTCTTTGATGTAACTCCCCGTCTCCAGGACGCTCTGCGACACGAACAGAGGGCAGCCCGAGGCGATGTTCATCTCTGCTGTAGGACGCCTGAAGCTGCTGCTGTTTGGGTCGGGCTTGAAGGCATCGCCCAGGTGTTTCCTGGAGGGACCCTGGTCCATCAGCATCAGAGTCACCTGGTAGACAGAACCAGATCAATTAAACATTGCACCGGTCAGACACAGTTCAAACTGCCCAACAGGCACCAAGGAAGCCATTAGTAACCGTTTATATCATTGACAGGTCCCACTGAAGACCTGAAGTTCATTTAACTTTTCCTGTTTGGGTTCAATTAGTATTTTTTTCACAAGTTAATCATAGAAAACAAAAAATCAGGGACTGTTATGTCGGCTGGATTGGCGTCACCAGGGCCCCTCTCTGGAGCCAGGCCTGGGGTTGGGGCCCCTCTCTGGAGCCAGGCCTGGGGTTGGGGCCCCTCTCTGGAGCCAGGCCTGGGGTTGGGGCCCCTCTCTGGAGCCAGGCCTGGGGTTGGGGCCCCTCTCTGGAGCCAGGCCTGGGGTTGGGCGAGTGCTTGGTGGCCGGGTCTTGCCCATGGGATCCGGTCGGGCTCAGCCAGAAATGGTGAACGAGAGGTTTCCTTCCCTGCGCCTTCGGGTCGGGAAAAGGTCTCTCACTGTTATTTGTGCCTTCGGGCCGAACAGCAGTACCCGGCCTTCTTGGAGTCCCTGGGAGGAGTACTCGATAGTGCTCCAACTGGGGACTCCATTGTTCTACTGGGGGACTTCAACGCTCACGTGGGCAATGACAGTGATACCTGGAGAGGCGTGATTGGGAGGAACGGCCTCCCTGATCTGAACCCGAGCGCTGTTTTGTTGTTGGACTTCTGTGCTGGTCACGGTTTGTCCATAACGAACACCATGTTCAAGCATAAGGGTGTCCATCAGTGCACGTGGCACCAGGACACCCTAGGCCGGAGGTCAATGATCGACTTTGTTGTCGTTTCATCTGACCTTCGGCCGCATGTCTTGGACACTCGGGTGAAGAGAGGGGCTGAGCTGAAACTGATCACCACCTGGTGGTGAGTTGGATGCGCTGGCGGAGGAGGAAGTTCAGTCGTACGTATGTGTCGCAGCTGCGGGCCAACACAGAGCCAGGTAGGTGGCGTCATCAGCATACAGGCGCGGTAAATAAACGGTGAGAGCCAAGCGCTCGGGTAAAAGTCGTCCTGTGAGCTGAAAATTATTTTAAAATGACCAGCGAAGGAGAACGCGTTCCTGGTGGCGGCGTTCCTGGTCATGACTAGCGAAGGAGAACGCATTCCAGTACAGCCCAGAACTGCTGCATGTTTTTGTGAGGGTAGCTCACATTAGCTACCCAAGGGAACACGGGGAGAACATGCAAACTCCACACAGAAAGGCCTTTTCACCAACCCCACCCAGGGTGCTGAAGTCATGGGGAAACTTAACACTCACTCAGTACCCACAGCATCCCCGGCAGGAATTGAACCCAGGACCTTCTAGCTGTGAGGTGGATGCACAACCAGCTGCGCCCCCGTGCCCCTACAACCACTGTTTCTGAGCAACAACGGCGAGCTTCTCCCGCGGTTCTGGATGTCTGGTGTGAGGCGGCTGATATGGTGCAGTGTGAACCCGGCAGCAGGCAGCCGTGCTGCAGTACCTTCTGCTTGAAGGGCCAGGGCAGCAGGGCGTCGTACTCGCCCCTCATCACCACGAAGAACAGCGACAGGTGCGTGCCCTTGCCCATGCCGTCCCCGTTCAGGTAGACCCGAGCGCACATCTTGTAGCCAAAGTATCCGGTGTAGAACGGCTGTGAGTACAGCGACAGCGTCTTCCCCGCCACCGCGTCCTGTTTCCGGCGCTTGTAGTCCCGGATCTTCCAGATCAGAGTACCGTTGTAGCTCGCCGTCTCCAGAACCTGGAACCGCAGGTCCATGTCAGCCAACCGGACCTCGTGGACACTCAGCATGTCGTCATGGCGACTGAGCTGGGTCTCCAGGGACGCTGCAGAGGACATGCATGAGTCAGCAGAGTTCAAGCACTGGAGCCACTTCTGTGTACTGACCCGGTTCTGTACACTGACCCGGTACTGTGTACTGACTAGGGTTGCCAAACGTCCCTTGAAAAACGGAATCGTCCCGTATTTAAAAACTAAAGTACGCGTCCCGTATTGAGCTGAAAAGGGACGCACTTTGTCCCGTATTACTGTGAGAGTCAAAAAATAGTCATAAAATGCCAATGGAAAAGGGCATTGCGCTGTTGAGTTCGTAAGTTATTTTTTTTCTGTTTTACCACAACTGTAGCTGTAGTCATAGCTGTAGTTTGTAACTGTAGTCATGGCCTTTGAGGCACAAATATGTTTACAAGTTTTTTACAGACTTTCTGTTTGCACTTTTCTTATCGCAATATTACAGAATGGATGTTCTGCTTTCTTTCTATTATTTTATATTAATTTATACAATTTTAAATTAAGCAGGACATGTTTCTGTTTAAGAAAGATTCG
The DNA here is from genome assembly GCF_033807715.1 of Cololabis saira. NCBI lineage: Eukaryota > Metazoa > Chordata > Actinopteri > Beloniformes > Belonidae > Cololabis > Cololabis saira. The sequence goes on from NC_084602.1 coordinate 769,637, forward strand.
GTAACCCTTTCTTTTACAGTACAGTAATAAACAGGTAATACCATGGTAATTACACTGTAATTACCTAGTAGTACCTTCTATTTACAAGGTAATTACATGGTAACTACCGGGTAATTTGCCCAGTAAGTACTAGGTTATTATTACGTATTTTCTTGTACCATGTATTTATGTGTATTTACCATGTAATTACATGGTAAATACCTGGTTGTTTAAACAAAACATTACTAGGTAATTACAAAGACATTAGATGGGAACTATGAGGGAAATTACAGGTATTTACTAGGTTAATATGGGTAACTACTAGGGGTGTAACGGTATATGTATTTGTATTGAACGGTTCGGTATAGCGTGTTCGGTTCGGAATGGAGGTGTACCGAACAAGTTTACACACATACATATTAAGTAGAGGACTGCACGTTGTGGAGCAGAGCGCTGCTGCAGCTGCACATGCAGTTGCGCTCACACCGAGAAAGTATTAAGATTAAAGAAAAAAGCACTAACTAATGAAGAACTAAAGAGCTAAGCACATAATTTTGACAAGTCCAGTGTTTCCCCTACCATTGTTTAGGCCTGGCGGGGCCTGGCCAGGCCTAAAAAAAAAAAAAACAATGATCATTTACGTTTATGAGCGCCTCTGCAGCGCTGTTCTACAACGTGAGTCAACCTGCTTTGTTGCCTAGTAAAGCCTGAATTATGGTTCGGCGTTAAATCGACGTAGAGCCTACGCTGTAGGGTACGCAGCGACGTGCACCGTACGGCCGCTCGCCGCGTACCCTACGTAAGATCTGCGTTGGTGTAACGCGGAACCATAAATCAGCCTTAACGAAAGCGTGTGTTGTTTCCATAATATTACCTGGTACTTCCGCATTAAGTACAGAAATAAGGACCTGATATTCACCCATTAATTAAAGTGAAACTGGACTTTAAAAGAAAGCGTGTGTTGTTTCCATAATATTACCTGGTACTTCCTCATTAAGTACAGAAATAATTACCTGATATTTACCCATTAATCAAAGTGAAACTGGACTGTAAAAGAAAGCGTGTGTTGTTTCCATAATATTACCTGGTAATCGTAGATTAGAATTATAAAGATTTGAACAATTGGCAAAACGTCTGAAAATTACCTCCCCTTTACCCAGCAATTAGAAAGTTGGACCACACCCCCTCACATATACCTCCTCACACACCACCACCACCTTGTAATAAATACGCCAAAACAGGTGATCTGTCAAAGACATTTTTTTTTTCTTCAAAAGGGTAAAGAAAAAAATACAAAGTTCTGTATAAAAACATATTGTACAGTGTAAAACGTATTGCATAGTGTAAAACATAAAACTAGGCACAGTGTTGAAAATATAGGCACATTCAGTCAATCAATGCAACAAATAAAAAAATACAGTGCATTCAATAACGATATAACAACATATTTAGATCTCAAACTGGCATGTCAAGGACCCCAGTATTATCTGCATTTGGCCATCACCCTTAATCTCAGAGAATTCCAGAGACCCTCACAGAATCAAAGATGTGAGTTAAAACTGTGAAAGAATACAAATACAAATACCCTTTTCATGTCACACGACCCCTACATGGCCTTTGTGCACCACAAGGGGTGCACGCACTGTAGCGGCCCGCTTGGATTAATCACACAAGATGCAGAGAGCTTCGACTGGTGCAACTTTTTTCTCTCCTCCTTTCGCCTGGGACTGTGAAAACTATATGTACATATAGCCTATATATGTACATATACATACACAGCCACACACACACACACACACACACACACACACACACACACACACACACACACACACACACACACACACACACACACACACACACACACACACACACACACACACACACACACACACACACACACACACACACACACACACACACACACACACACACACACACATGCGCTTGTCCTCCTTTCGCCTGGGACTGTGAAAACTATATGTACATATAGCCTATATATGTACATATACATACACAGCCACACACACACACACACACACACACACACACACACACACACACACACACACACACACACACACACACACACACACACACACACACACACACACACACACACACACACACACACACACACACACACACACACACACACACACACACACACACACGCGCTTGTTCACCTGCATGCTGGCTCTCTAGTTTTTGGGTTTAGGTAGCGGTAGCGATAGCTTAGCTCAGACTGCGATCAGATCTCAAGATTTGGGTCGATTGCTGTTCATGTTTTGGTTGGCTCCGTGCCGGTTTCGTGTTCTGTTTGTGGTTTTTTGTTGCAGATTTCCAGTGCTTGACGTGTGTTTCCGTGTGTTCCTGCTTCCTGGATTGGCAGTGGATGTCGTCACCCCCCCCCAAAAAAAAAAAAAAAAAATCACTGGGTTTGTATGTGTATATATCTATGTATGTGTACGCATATGTATGCGTATATATATGTATATATATTAAATATAGTAATAATGCACATATATATACTTTTGGTTTCTACCGTCATGGTATCAATCATTATGTGTGCAGACAAGGTAAAAAAAAAAAAAACTATCTACATGGACAAAATAATACAAATCCCACAATACATATTATTTCCACGAATAATGAAGAGCAATTATGTTCACATTTTTAACAACAGAAAGAATATTTAGTAAACTCAAAAAATAAATTTTCACATGAATTAAACCTTTTAAACCGTTATGAATTAGTTTTTACTTAAATTAAAATAATGACAGTTTTCCCGTTTGTTTTAACCACAATAAACCACAATAAAATAACTTTTCATAAGTTTCAACACAAAATATGACAAGTTAATCATTTGCTTGCATATTTTACCATGCTGCTACGCTCGGACGGGAACAGGAAGTTAAGCTTCGTCAATAACGGAAGTAACAGAGGAAGAACGGTGCTCTTAAAAATAAAAGCATAGAAATAAAACGTAAAATGAGCTTAATTCACTCTGCAGGTAATCTGCTGCCATTTACACGCACCACCAGCTGAAAAATAGCAGATCTACAAATTTATAGCGCAGCACTCTGCCCTGAGTGCAGCGATATGAGCTTGTACTTCTGTCATTTTACGTTTTATTTCTATGCTTTTATTTTGAAGAGCACCGTTCTTCCTCTGTTACTTCCGTTATTGACGAAGCTTAACTTCCTGTTCCCGTCCGAGTGTAGCAGCATGCTAACGCTGCTCCAGAGTTGGTAAAATATGCAAGCAAATGATTAACTTGTCATATTTTGTGTTGAAACTTATGAAAAGTTATTTTATTGTGGTTTATTGTGGTTCCCGTTCGTTAAAACAAACGGGAAAACTGTCATTATTTTAATTTAAGTAAAAATAGCGGTTTAAAAGGTTTAATTCATGTGAAAATTTATTTTTTGAGTTTACTAAATATTCTTTATGTTGTTAAAAATGTGAACATAATTTCTTCATTATTCGTGCAAATAATATGTATTGTGGGATTTGTATTATTTTGTCCATGTACATATAGTTTTCACGGTGCCAGGCGGAAGGAGGAGAGAATAAAGTTGCACCAGTCGAAGCTCTCTGCATCTTGTGTGATTAATCCAAGCGGGCCGCTACAGTGCGTGCACCCCTTGTGGTGCACAAAGGCCATGTAGGGGTCGTGTGACATGAAAAGGGTATTTGTATTTGTATTCTTTCACAGTTTTAACTCACATCTTTGATTCTGTGAGGGTCTCTGGAAAAAATTGAGATTAAGGGTAATGGCCAAATGCAGATAATACTGGGGTCCTTGACATGCCAGTTTGAGATCTAAATATGTTGTTATATCGTTATTGAATGCACTGTATTTTTTTATTTGTTGCATTGATTGACTGAATGTGCCTATATTTTCAACACTGTGCCTAGTTTTATGTTTTACACTATGCAATACGTTTTACACTGTACAATATGTTTTTATACAGAACTTTGTATTTTTTTCTTTACCCTTTTGAAGAAAAAAAAAATGTCTTTGACAGATCACCTGTTTTGGCGTATTTATTACAAGGTGGTGGTGGTGTGTGAGGGGGTATATGTGAGGGGGTGTGGTCCAACTTTCTAATTGCTGGGTAAAGGGGAGGTAATTTTCAGACGTTTGTTCAAATCTTTATAATTCTAATCTACGATTACCAGGTAATATTATGGAAACAACACACGCTTTCTTTTACTGTCCAGTTTCACTTTGATTAATGGGTAAATATCAGGTAATTATTTCTGTACTTAAAGGAGCTGTATGTAAGAGCAATAATAAAACGAATCATAAAATGACCCCGATATGTCAACAGACGTTTAAAAATCATGTTCATTTCAAATACTTATGTCACTGACAACAGCACTCAAGCCAGGATATTCCAGTTTAAAAAGAGGAGTTGCAGCCCTCAACTGATGTTTATGTTGTCATTTTTTGTTTTGGTCTGAAGCTCCACCCTCCACCTATCTCCCAATCACCAAGTCAGTATTGTTTCTGAAGCTCCACCCTCCACCTATCTCCCAATCACCAAGTCAGTATTGTTTCTGAAGCTCCACCCTCCACCTATCTCCCAATCACCAAGTCAGTATTGTTTCTGAAGCTCCACCCTCCACCTATCTCCCAATCACCAAGTCAGTATTGTTTCTGAAGCTCCACCCTTCACCTATCTCCCAATCACCAAGTCAGTATTGTTTCTGAAGCTCCACCCTCCACCTATCTCCCAATCACCAAGTCAGTATTGTTTCTGAAGCTCCACCCTCCACCTATCTCCCAATCACAAAGTCAGTAATGTTTCGGCATCCGGGTTGCCATCTCGGCTCTAATTATCGCAGCCATGGCAGCCTACGTTCCTGCTGCATTCTGCAGCCTACCTAGCAACCCCTGGTCGGGGGGAGGAGGGGGAGGGTACACGCTGCTCAACAATATTTTGAAAGTGACTGCAGTACCAGTTTTGGCCATTTCTTACAGATGGCTCCTTTAATGAGGAAGTACCAGGTAATATTATGGAAACAACACACGCTTTCTTTTACAGTCCAGTTTCACTTTAATTAATAGGTAAATATCAGTTCATTATTTCTGTACTTAATGCGGAAGTACCAGGTAATATTATGGAAACAACACACGCTTTCTTTTACAGTCCAGTTTCACTTTAATTACTGAGTAAAAGCCAGGTAAACATTTCTGTACTTGGGGTACTGGGTGAATACTTAGGAAATAGAATTACTGGGCAAGTAACTACAAGGGAAGTACCTGCCAATTGCAGGTAAAACATGGTAACTATCAGGTTAATTACAAGGTCAATAGAGTCATTTACACCCTCGGGGGTACATGCACCCATCCATTGATAATACATAAATCAATAATGAATGGGTAAATACCCGGTAGTTATCCATGAAATGTATAGTAAATACAAGGTAACTACATGGTCATTGAAGTGTAATTAGCTGGTAACTACCTCAAATATAGGTTATAATTTCCTGGTAGTTTGCAGAAAAATACTTAGTAATTACCTGGTACTTTCTTAGAAATAATTCATGTAATTTCAGAGTAATTACATGGTAAATTGACTGGTAGTTACCAATATTAACCTAGTAAATACCTGTAATTTCCCTCATAGTTCCCATCTAATGTCTTTGTAATTACCTAGTAATGTTTAGTTTAAACAACCAGGTATTTACCATGTAATTACATGGTAAATACACATAAATACATGGTACAAGAAAATACGTAATAATTACCTAGTACTTACTGGGTAAATTACCCGGTAGTTACCATGTAATTACCTTGTAAATAGAAGGTACTACTAGGTAATTACAGTGTAATTACCATGGTATTACCTGGTTATAACTGTACTGTAAAAGAAAGGGTTACCAAAGATTCTTATTTTATTCAGTTCATTTTTTTATTTTGTATTAAAGGGAATTGCTGGATAATAATTAGTTTTCCATGTGTTCATGGCATTCAAAAATATGCATCTAATTCAATTCAGGGTTGAGTCAAATAGTTAAAAAAACGTTTCCCTCACAAAAGAAGGGGCTAAAAAGGGGTCGGCCGGCCCGGCAGATGGGGGGTCCCTTATTTATTTTTCAGGGAGTTGGCAACCCTAGTACTGACCCAGTTGTGTGTGCTGACCCGGTACTATGTACTGACCCAGAGTGTGGGTGGCTCCGCTGCCGCTGCGTCCGCCCTGCTCCAGAGCGCTGAGCCTGGTCCGGACGTTCTCCAGCGTCCCCCGCAGGCTCTCCATCTCGTCCCGAAGCATTCGCAGAGAGCGCAGCTCCAGCTCCAGCTCCATCAGCTTCTCCGAGTGGGAGCTCATCAGTTTCTGCAGAAACGCAAACAGGATCGGCCGTTCAGGGCCCAACCAAAACCAGCCAGAGGCGACGTGTGGGGGGTGGAGGTGGGCGTGTGGGGGGTGGAGGTGGGCGTGTAGGGGGTGGAGGTGGGCGTGTGGGGGGTGGAGGTGGGCGTGTGGGGGGAGGAGGTGGGCGTGTGGGGGGTGGAGGTGGGCGTGTGGGGGGTGGAGGTGGGCGTGTGGGGGGTAGAGGTGAGCGTGTGGGGGGTGGAGGTGGGCGTGTGGGGGGTAGAGGTGGGCGTGTGGGGGGTGGAGGTGGGCGTGTGGGGGGTAGAGGTGAGCGTGTGGGGGTAGAGGTGGGCGTGTGGGGGGTGGAGGTGAGCGTGTGGGGGGTAGAGGTGGTCATGGGGGGGTAGAGGTGGGCATGGGGGGTAGAGGTGAGCGTGTGGGGGGTGGAGGTGGGCGTGTGGGGGGTGGAGGTGGGCGTGTGGGTGGTGGAGGTGGGCGTGTGGGGGGTGGAGGTGGGCGTGTGGGGGGTGGAGGTGGGCGTGTGGGGGGAGGAGGTGGGCGTGTGGGGGGTGGAGGTGAGCGTGTGGGGGGTGGAGGTGGGCGTGTGGGGGGTGGAGGTGGGCGTGTGGGGGGAGGAGGTGGGCGTGTGGGGGGTGGAGGTGGGGGGTGGAGGTGAGCGTGTGGGGGGGTGGAGGTGGGCGTGTGGGGGGTGGAGGTGGGCGTGTGGGGGGTGGAGGTGGGCGTGTGGGGGGTAGAGGTGAGCGTGTGGGGGGAGGAGGTGGGGGGTGGAGGTGGGCGTGTGGGGGGAGGAGGTGGGCGTGTGGGGGGTGGAGGTGGGCGTGTGGGAGGTGGAGGTGGGCGTGTGGGGGGTGGAGGTGAGCGTGTGGGAGGTGGAGGTGGGCGTGTGGGGGGTGGAGGTGGGCGTGTGGGGGGTGGAGGTGGGCGTGTGGGGGGTAGAGGTGAGCGTGTGGGAGGTAGAGGTGGGCGTGTGGGAGGTGGAGGTGGGCGTGTGGGGGGTGGAGGTGGGCGTGTGGGGGGTAGAGGTGAGCGTGTGGGAGGTAGAGGTGGGCGTGTGGGGGGTGGAGGTGGGCGTGTGGGGGGTGGAGGTGGGCGTGTGGGGGGTGGAGGTGGGGGGTGGGGATGAGCGTGTGGGGGGTGGAGGTGGGCGTGTGGGAGGTGGAGGTGGGGGGTGGAGGTGGGCGTGTGGGGGGTGGAGGTGGGCGTGTGGGGGGTGGAGGTGGGCGTGTGGGGGGTGGAGGTGGGCGTGTGGGGGGTAGAGGTGGGCGTGTGGGGGGTGGAGGTGGGGGGTGGAGGTGAGCGTGTGGGGGGTGGAGGTGGGCGTGTGGGAGGTGGAGGTGGGGGGTGGAGGTGGAGGTGGGCGTGTGGGGGGTGGAGGTGAGCGTGTGGGGGGTGGAGGTGGGCGTGTGGGGGGTAGAGGTGAGCGTGTGGGGGGTGGAGGTGGTCATGAGGGGGTAGAGGTGAGCGTGTGGGAGATGGAGGTGGGGGGTGGAGGTGGGCATGGGGGGTGGAGGTGAGCGTGTGGGGGTAGAGGTGAGCGTGTGGGAGATGGAGGTGGGGGGTGGAGGTGGGCATGGGGGGTGGAGGTGAGCGTGTGGGGGTAGAGGTGGGCGTGTGGGGGGAGGAGGTGAGCGTGTGGGGGTGGAGGTGAGCGTGTGGGGGGAGGAGGTGGGCGTGTGGGGGGTGGAGGTGAGCGTGTGGGGGGTAGAGGTGAGCGTGTGGGGGGTGGAGGTGAGCGTGTGGGGGGTGGAGGTGGGCGTGTGGGGGGTGGAGGTGGGCGTGTGGGGGGTGGAGGTGGGCGTGTGGGGGGAGGAGGTGGGCGTGTGGGGGGTGGAGGTGGGCGTGTGGGGGGTGGAGGTGGGCGTGTGGGGGGTAGAGGTGAGCGTGTGGGGGGAGGAGGTGGGGGGTGGAGGTGGGCGTGTGGGGGGAGGAGGTGGGCGTGTGGGGGGTAGAGGTGGGGGGTGGAGGTGAGCGTGTGGGGGGTGGAGGTGGGCGTGTGGGAGGTGGAGGTGGGCGTGTGGGGGGTGGAGGTGAGCGTGTGGGAGGTGGAGGTGGGCGTGTGGGGGGTGGAGGTGGGCGTGTGGGGGGTAGAGGTGAGCGTGTGGGAGGTAGAGGTGGGCGTGTGGGAGGTGGAGGTGGGCGTGTGGGGGGTGGAGGTGGGCGTGTGGGGGGTAGAGGTGAGCGTGTGGGAGGTGGAGGTGGGCGTGTGGGGGGTGGAGGTGGGCGTGTGGGGGGTAGAGGTGAGCGTGTGGGAGGTAGAGGTGGGCGTGTGGGGGGTGGAGGTGGGCGTGTGGGGGGTAGAGGTGAGCGTGTGGGAGGTAGAGGTGGGCGTGTGGGAGGTGGAGGTGGGCGTGTGGGGGGTGGAGGTGGGCGTGTGGGGGGTAGAGGTGAGCGTGTGGGAGGTAGAGGTGGGCGTGTGGGGGGTGGAGGTGGGCGTGTGGGGGGTGGAGGTGGGCGTGTGGGGGGTGGAGGTGGGGGGTGGGGATGAGCGTGTGGGGGGTGGAGGTGGGCGTGTGGGAGGTGGAGGTGGGGGGTGGAGGTGGGCGTGTGGGGGGTGGAGGTGGGCGTGTGGGGGGTGGAGGTGGGCGTGTGGGGGGTGGAGGTGGGCGTGTGGGGGGTAGAGGTGGGCGTGTGGGGGGTGGAGGTGGGGGGTGGAGGTGAGCGTGTGGGGGGTGGAGGTGGGCGTGTGGGAGGTGGAGGTGGGGGGTGGAGGTGGAGGTGGGCGTGTGGGGGGTGGAGGTGAGCGTGTGGGGGGTGGAGGTGGGCGTGTGGGGGGTAGAGGTGAGCGTGTGGGGGGTGGAGGTGGTCATGAGGGGGTAGAGGTGAGCGTGTGGGAGATGGAGGTGGGGGGTGGAGGTGGGCATGGGGGGTGGAGGTGAGCGTGTGGGGGTAGAGGTGAGCGTGTGGGAGATGGAGGTGGGGGGTGGAGGTGGGCATGGGGGGTGGAGGTGAGCGTGTGGGGGTAGAGGTGGGCGTGTGGGGGGAGGAGGTGAGCGTGTGGGGGGTGGAGGTGAGCGTGTGGGGGGAGGAGGTGGGCGTGTGGGGGGTGGAGGTGAGCGTGTGGGGGGTAGAGGTGAGCGTGTGGGGGGTGGAGGTGAGCGTGTGGGGGGTGGAGGTGGGCGTGTGGGGGGTGGAGGTGGGCGTGTGGGGGGTGGAGGTGGGCGTGTGGGGGGAGGAGGTGGGCGTGTGGGGGGTGGAGGTGGGCGTGTGGGGGGTGGAGGTGGGCGTGTGGGGGGTAGAGGTGAGCGTGTGGGGGGAGGAGGTGGGGGGTGGAGGTGGGCGTGTGGGGGGAGGAGGTGGGCGTGTGGGGGGTAGAGGTGGGGGGTGGAGGTGAGCGTGTGGGGGGTGGAGGTGGGCGTGTGGGAGGTGGAGGTGGGCGTGTGGGGGGTGGAGGTGAGCGTGTGGGAGGTGGAGGTGGGCGTGTGGGGGGTGGAGGTGGGCGTGTGGGGGGTAGAGGTGAGCGTGTGGGAGGTAGAGGTGGGCGTGTGGGAGGTGGAGGTGGGCGTGTGGGGGGTGGAGGTGGGCGTGTGGGGGGTAGAGGTGAGCGTGTGGGAGGTGGAGGTGGGCGTGTGGGGGGTGGAGGTGGGCGTGTGGGGGGTGGAGGTGGGCGTGTGGGGGGTGGAGGTGGGGGGTGGGGATGAGCGTGTGGGGGGTGGAGGTGGGGGGTGGGGATGAGCGTGTGGGGGGTGGAGGTGGGCGTGTGGGAGGTGGAGGTGGGGGGTGGAGGTGGAGGTGGGCGTGTGGGGGGTGGAGGTGGGGGGTGGGGATGAGCGTGTGGGGGGTGGAGGTGGGCGTGTGGGAGGTGGAGGTGGGGGGTGGAGGTGGAGGTGGGCGTGTGGGGGGTGGAGGTGGGCGTGTGGGGGGTGGAGGTGGGCGTGTGGGGGGTGGAGGTGGGCGTGTGGGGGGTAGAGGTGGGCGTGTGGGGGGTGGAGGTGGGGGGTGGAGGTGAGCGTGTGGGGGGTGGAGGTGGGCGTGTGGGAGGTGGAGGTGGGGGGTGGAGGTGGAGGTGGGCGTGTGGGGGGTGGAGGTGAGCGTGTGGGGGGTGGAGGTGGGCGTGTGGGGGGTAGAGGTGAGCGTGTGGGGGGTGGAGGTGGTCATGAGGGGGTAGAGGTGGGCATGGGGGGTAGAGGTGAGCGTGTGGGAGATGGAGGTGGGGGGTGGAGGTGGGCATGGGGGGTGGAGGTGAGCGTGTGGGGGTAGAGGTGGGCGTGTGGGGGGTGGAGGTGGGCGTGTGGGGGGTGGAGGTGGGCGTGTGGGGGGTAGAGGTGAGCGTGTGGGGGGTGGAGGTGGGCGTGTGGGGGGTAGAGGTGGGCGTGTGGGGGGTGGAGGTGGTCATGGGGGGGAGGAGGTGAGCGTGTGGGGGGTAGAGGTGGGCGTGTGGGGGGTAGAGGTGGGCGTGTGGGGGGTAGAGGTGGGCGTGTGGGGGGTAGAGGTGAGCGTGTGGGGGGTAGAGGTGGGCGTGTGGGGGGTAGAGGTGGGCGTGTGGGGGGTAGAGGTGGGCGTGTGGGGGGTAGAGGTGGGCGTGTGGGGGGTAGAGGTGAGCGTGTGGGGGGTGGAGGTGAGCGTGTGGGGGGTGGAGGTGGTCATGGGGGGGAGGAGGTGAGCGTGAGGGGGGTGGAGGTGGGCGTGTGGGGCTGGAGGTGGGCGTGTGGGGGGTGGAGGTGGTCATGGGGGGGTGGAGGTGGTCATGGGGGGGTGGAGGTGGGCGTGTGGGGGGTGGAGGTGGGCATGGGGGGTAGAGGTGAGCGTGTGGGGGGAGGAGTTGGTCATGGGGGGGTGGAGGTGAGCGTGTGGGGGGTGGAGGTGGGTGGTGGTGGTGGGCATGGGGGGGTGGAGGTGGGCGTGTGGTGGGTAGAGGTGGGGGGTGGAGGTGGTCATGGGGGGGAGGAGGTGAGCGTGTGGGGGGTGGAGGTGGGCGTGTGGGGGTAGAGGCGGGGGTGGAGGTGGTTATGGGGGGGTGGGGGGTGGAGGTCGTTATGGGGGGGTGAAGGCGGGGGGTGTGGCTGTACCTGCATGGTGGCTAGTTTCTGCTCCATCTGCCGGTTCTTGTCCCGGAGCTCGTCGTTCTGGCTCTCCAGCTCTGACAGTCTGCTGCTGAGAGCAGGAAGGACCTTGTACCTCTCCATCAGTTCTCCCTTTACTTCCTCCACCTGCAGACACACACCCACTCAGGACACGCCTACACTGCTGGGTTCTGACTTCTGTTGCTATGGTTACCTTGTTCTCCAACAAGCAGTTCCTGGTGGCCATCATCCTCAGATGCTCGGCCACAAAGGTGGAGTCGTGCTGCCTCATGTCTTGGTTCAGACCCTGAAAGGCAGAAGGACAGTGAGACGTGAGCCGGCAGCCGTCCAAGTCCACCAGAACCTTTCCATGATGGGAGAGGAGGAACCTTGACGGTGCAGCCGTAACGCTGGAACTGACAGCAGACCTGGGCTTTGGGACACTCCTGCTGGTGGCTGGACAGCTGAAATACAACACGAGTCAGTCAGTCTGCGGTCAGAGCCGCCGGGCAGAACATGAGAGCAGCGGTGGGTCAGTACCTCGCTCCGGGGCAGGGAGGAGAAGGAGCAGTGGTTGGGACACGACACCGGGAACGCTGGACACACCGTCTCCTTGTGTTTCTGAAAACACATTTATACGTTAAAGGGGCTTTCACATAGAACGCTGTTTGCGCGCACACCACCGGGTGGGCGCAGACTCGGCACAGAGTGGGCGCAAGGTTGTTGCAGAGCGCGCGCAGAGCAGAGCGCGCCTGCGTGCATCGCGTACATGTTTGTTGCAAGTTGCTTGCCGACCAAAAAAAAAAAGTTTTTCCGGTCTGGCGCCATTTTCCCACAGTAGCTACAGCTCGGTTTGCAAAATGTATCTTTCCCTGCTTCAAAGAAAAGCCCTGGCTTTAGTTCTTATTCTGAGGAGGACGAGGAGATGAGCAGCAGCAGCAAGGAGGGTATGGGTCTATGAAATCCTCATGAGAAGACAGGATTTGGGGGAATACAGGCTCGTTGGAGCTACAGCTCCATGATGACCAGGTCTACTTCAGGCTGAACAGGGAGCAGTTTGACAGCCTGATGGGGAGAGTTGGAGCCTCAGCAGGATCAACCAACTTCAGGCTTCATCACTGCAACTCCAAATGCTATATTTTATTTTAAACTAACATTTTATTGTCAAAAGAGCAAAAGGGGGCTTCCGGTTGGTGAGCAGATGGAGTAGACGCGTTTCGCGAGTGCTCCCGTGAGTGCCAAACTTTTGAAACCACCAAGCCCTCAAACTTTCAAACTTTTTCCTTTAAAAAGGATTCCCTGTTGTTTTTCTTTTTTTTTTGTCTCGAACGAGCCCACTTACCTCCGAGATGGCTTCGAAGAGCGGCAAGTCGGGCAAAAGGGACGATGCTGGCGCTGTCTTAACCCTGTCGGCCATTACCACGTTGCTGGAGGAACACCGAGCTGCCCTGGCCGCCGAGTTTAAAAATACTTTCAGTCACCTCGACTCCAAACTCGACCAAACGCGGCTCGCGGTCGAGGACCATGGCCAACGTGTTTCGTCCCTTGAACTCGCCACAGAAGACCTCAGCCAGCGAGTTACGGACCTTGAAGGCATCTGCTCGACTTTACGGGATGATAATGCTCGGCTAAAAGCTAAGGTCTTAGATTTGGAAAGCCGAAGCAGAAGGCAGAACATCCGTATCCTGGGTTTACCGGAGTCGACCGAGAGCGGGTCTCCTGCGGCTTTCTTCTCCAAGCTGCTGTGTGAGGTGTTCGGGAATGATACGCTGCCGTCACCGCCAGAGATAGACAGAGCGCAGCGTTCTCTCGCCGCCAAGCCAGCCCCGGGACAGAGACCGCGTCCGGTCATCATCCGCCTTCACCGGTACCAGACGAAGGATCTCCTCGTGAGGGAAGCTCGCCGGAGAGGGAGGCTGGAATATCACGGCCACCCGATCCGGGCCTTGGAGGATTACAGCCCCGAAGTTGCCAGCCAACAAGCGGAATACAGCGGAGTTATGTCGGAGCTTTATCACCTGGGTCTGAAGCCGGCTCTGCTCTTCCCCGCCCGGCTCCGGCTCACGCTGTCCGGGGGGGCCAGGAAGTGGATCGGCTCCGTGGATGAGGCGCGCAAATTCATCACGAGTCGCAGCAAATCCTCAAACCCGCCGTAACGGGACTGTCGGAGGCTTTCACGGCTCCGCCCTGCAGCCCGGTGTGGTTCACTGGCGCTCACTGACTGACTTTTTTTCTCTCTCTTTTTTTTTTACGTGAGTCATAATATTCCTGAGGGGAGGGTGAGTACCCCGCGACAAACATTTTTGTTTTTCAGTCTTTTTTTTTTTTGCCTGAAATCTTTTAGTTTTCATTTAAAACCTTATTTTACTCTGTTGTTAGTTTGACTGCCCCTTTGCAAATGTTATTAATTTGCAGTTCTTTTTGGCTATTTGAGGGAAGGGGGAAAAAGGGAAAAATAAGTGGTGAAGAGGGAGAGAAAAAAAAAAAAAATAAATAAATAAATAAATAAATAAAAGCTTTTCCGATTTACCTATAAGTTTTGTAATAATTGTAAGCTGTTAACCTTACTTTTACGCTGTTTAAGTCGGAAGTTTTATATTTTAAATTTTTGTACAGATATTTCTGGGCTCTTATCAGGACTTCCAAGTCAAGATTTGAGAGGGTATTTCTTTTTTTTTTATTTATATCTACACGTTTTGAGGTGCTAATTTCATATATTCATGATGCGGGAGCAAAAGCTATTAGTGTGTAGGACAGGAAGATGCGTTATTGCACTTTGTTTGTTTTGAAGAGCTTGCTGCTTTTTTTTTTCTTTTTCTATAGCAGCTGTCTTATTTGGGGTGGGTGGGTCGGGGGGATATGTCACTGCCAGAAACTTTGCATTAATTCTTTTCAACTCCTTACTTAATGTGGGTCACATTCAGCCTCCTTTCCGTTTTCTTTTTTTTTGGCTAGGTCATTGTGCTCACCTCCTAATTTTTCTTCTTAAATATTATGAATAGATTCTTGAAGCTGGTGAGCTGGAATGTTAAGGGTCTGAATCACCCTGTTAAAAGGAAAAGGGTCTTCTCACATCTAAAACATCTTAAAACAGAAATAGCCTTTCTACAAGAAACTCATATTCGCAGTTCTGATAATAGCCGCCTGTTCCCGAGGTGGTCAGGGCAGGGATTTCACTCCTCCTTTCAAGCTAAGGCCCGAGGAGTTTCAGTTCTGATCAGTCAGGATGTTTCATTTGAGCAGCACAACGTGATTTCTGACAAGTTTGGTCGCTACGTGATCGTTTCTGGGAAATTATTCAATACATTGGTCGTACTTGTGAACGTTTATGCCCCTAATTCAGATGATGCAGTCTTTTTTGAACGACTGTTTTCACTGCTCCCTGACCTTAATACATATTCTCTCATACTTGGTGGTGATTTTAATTGCTGGCTCGACCCAGTCCTAGACCGATCCTCTACCAACCCCGGCACAGCAAGTAAGTCAGCCCGTCTTATTCAGGCGTTCCTTTCTGACTACGGTGTTTGTGATGTGTGGCGTTCTTTACATCCATGTGACAGAGAATACTCCTTTTTCTCACAAGTGCACCACACATACTCGAGGATTGATTATTTTTTTATTGATAATCAACTGATTCCCCTGGTTCATTCCTGTGCTTATCAGAGCATTGTCATTTCCGACCACGCTCCTGTGGCCCTAACCATGTCCCTTCCTGACTTACCTCAAAGAGACAGACAGTGGCGATTCAATTCAACTTTGCTGTCAGACAGAAATTTTGTTAAATTAATGGAAACGGAAATAGCCTTTTTCCTATCCACGAATATGACTCCAGGAATGTCTAGTCTAACTGTCTGGGATTCCCTCAAGGCTTATCTCCGGGGACAGATTATATCCTACACTGCTAGGGTGAGGCAAAAATCTTATAGGGAGCGATCAGACCTTGCCCGCCAAATCAAAGAGGTCGGTGAAGAATATTCTCGGACTAAATCCCCAGATCTTTACAAAAAGCGTCTAGAACTTAAAACTAAATTTGACCTGCTCACCACTCACCCAATTGAACAGTCACTTCTGAAAAGTAAAACCAGGTTTTATGTTTATGGAGACAAATCTGACAAATTATTAGCCAACCAACTTAAAGGCTCTAAAGGCTGAATTATGCTTCTGCGTCAAAATGACGCCGTGCCTACGGCGTGTGGTTTGGATCGACGCAGAGGACACGCCGTCACCTGCGCCGTCACTGACGTGCACCTCCTGAAAATTGTAACTACGCGTCGAGGAGACGCCGTCCACACGCAGACCGAGAGGGCTGTGATTGGTTCGTTTGAAAGCGAAGCATTTCCAGTTTCCGGTTTGAATCAGTAGTGAACTTCCAGGGCTCTTTTCTTCGTTTATATGTGATTTTTTTTGTTTTTGTTTTTTGCACAATAGTTGTCCTTATCTCTTTGATTTACTGTGACCGGAAAAAGTCGGATAAACCATTCAGAAAAAGATCGCTAACTAGTGGCCGCGGGGGGTACTGCACCGCGACCAAATGAAGAGACGGAGAAGTCCGAAGGGTTCAGCACGGCGTCACGGCTGCGGCGTGTGCTCTGCGTTGGTGTGACGCAGAAGCATATTTCAGCCTTAAAGCGACACTGCGTAACTTTTCCACCTTAATATCATATTTCCAGAGTCATTGTGATGGTACATCAACTTCCAACAGGTTTAATGACACCTCTGTCATGGTCTGAGGGGGTCTGCATCACCTTCACTGGCACTATGTAACTTTGAGGAGCATGGTAGGAACCCTGCCACACTAAAAAACTACAAATCGTTACGACTTTGACTGCTTTACGGCATACGTCACTTCCCCCTCCTCCCCGATTCGCAGTCGAGACGAAAATGGGCGGGGCGTGGAGCTCAGAGCTCCTCAGAACCTGTTGCTGCGTTATGGCTGCAGCAGCTCCACACAACAGACGTGGGGAAAAGATCCTAATGGTTTAACTTTTCAACGGTTTCCTGCTCGGAGGCAGAACCACGCAGGCCAAGTATCTGATATAACAAAGTAAAAGAGTGAAAGAGCCGTCGGCTCGCTTTGGATCGCGGCTGTAACGACCAAACACACAGTAAAGCATGATTTATGGTCTGCGTTAAATCGACGCGCAACGTACGGTGTGTATCGCCGCGTACCCTACGCCGTATGCTCTGCGTCGATTTAACGCAGAACCATAAACAGCCTTAAACCACAAACACTCACACAGACGGGCGTCGGATCAAAACACGGGTTTTATTCCCCACTTCGCCAGCTAAACGCAGTTGCTGGCCAGCTCTCTGCGGAGCAATTAACCCCAATCTTCAGATAAAACTAGTTTGTTGAGGAAAAAATATTAACTCTATTTGTAGCTGCAGAGGAAAAAAATAATCTCACGAGGAAAACAAAAATATTGCTCACGCCTCTTCAACATAATATAGCAGTCAAAAAAAAAAGAAAAGAGAAGTAAGAGGCATACAAAACATGTACTGTATGTTGTACTACTTTACAAATTTATTGAAACACATGGCTCTTCGGGGATTCAGGGATCTCTTAGGGATTTCATATGGATCCAGACCGTTAATAATGATTATTTTCTCCATATACCGCTCCCTGGCTTCCTTGTTTAAGGTATCCCGGTAAATTCCAGTTCCTTTCCAGCAGTTTAACATCTTTTTTTTGCGTTCCTTCTGTTCACTTGGTGAAACAGAAAAGTTACCCGTCTCCTCTCATCAAAACAAATGCAGCGACGGGACAGGAGTTTTCCGGCAGTAAGTGCTGGTGCTCATGGGAAACGTAGTGTTCTTTCTGGTAAAACACTACCAATTTTGTCCACAAGATGCCGCCAAACTCAGAAAAGCTGAAAGTTACGTTGTGCTGCTTTAAGGCTAAACAAAATATTTCTAAGATTCGTTTACCAAATGGCCATGTAAATACAGATCACTTACTCATAAATGAAGCATTTAGGGACTTTTATACCCAGCTATACACCTCGGAATCTCAGACTGATCGAGATGAGATTGCGGACTTTTTAAATAGTCTTAGTATTCCCAGTCTTTCACCAGATCTAAGGAAGACATTAGAAGAACCGATATCCCTGATGGAGATAACTCGAGCCATTTCTTCACTGCAGTCGGGTAAATGTCCTGGCCCTGATGGCTTCCCGGCGGAATTTCTAAAGAAATTTTCTACTCTGCTTTCCCCACTGCTATCTACAGTTCTTTCAGAATCCTTCAGCCACGGTTCCCTCCCTCCTTCTTTTTCGGAGGCCTGCATCACCCTCATAGCTAAAAAAGGGAAGGATCCTACTGAATGCACCTCCTACAGGCCCATCTCCCTCTTAAACACAGATGCTAAAGTCCTAGCTAAAGTCCTAGCCCATAGGCTGGAGAATGCCCTCCCCACAATTATATCTGAAGACCAAACTGGCTTCATTAAAGGTAGGCAGTCTTACTTCAACACAAGGCGACTGTTCAATATTATCTACTCTGCCTCTGAGGCTATCCCTGAATGCGTTGTCTCTCTGGATGCGGAGAAAGCATTCGACCGCGTCGAATGGGATTATCTCTTTGCTGTGCTGGACAGGTTTGGTTTTGGTCCGAACTTTGCTCTGTGGATTAAACTTCTGTATTTGTACCCTCGGCCTCAATTCGTACTAACTCTCAACGGTCAAAACCATTTAATCTGCATCGTGGAACCCGTCAGGGGTGCCCCCTTAGTCCCATGCTTTTTGACATGGCTATCGAACCGCTTGCCACAGCGCTCCGATCTTGTGAGGATGTGTCCGGTATCTGGAGAGGTGGCAGGGAACATAAGGTCTCGCTTTATGCCGATGACCTCTTGCTTTTCATCTCTCACCCTCTGGCCTCATTACCCCCTGCGCTGTCACTTCTCAGTCAGTTTGGGAAACTCTCAGGCTATAAACTGAATCTCAGCAAAAGTGAGCTTTTCCCTACCAATCTCGAATCGCATGCTTTAGACCTTTCCAATTTTCCCTTTAAAATCGCAAATGACAAATTCTCCTATTTAGGCATATCTGTGACAAGGAAACACAAAGACCTGCTCCAAGAGAATCTTATCTCATTGTTAAATGAGACCAAACAAATCCTTACACAATGGTCACCCCTGTCAATGTCTCTTGTGGGTCGCATCAATTCAGTTAAAATGACCATCTTACCTAAATTTTTGTACCTTTTCCAGACCTTACCACTCTTTATTCCTGGCTCTTTTTTTCAGTCCCTTGACTCAGTTATATCTTCATACTTATGGCGGGGTAAACGGCCACGTTTGAACAAGACTCACCTTCAAAAAATAAAGTCTGCAGGTGGTCTGGCCCTCCCAAACTTTCGTTATTATTATTGGGCTGCTAACCTGCGCTGCCTTGCATTCTGGTCCTTCTACTGCGACGGCGCTGACCGCCCTGACTGGGTGGCGATGAAGTTACATCCAACTGATGACCTGTCAATTCCTGCCCTACTCGGCTCCTCACTTCCACTTCCTTCACTTAAATCAATCAAAAACCCAGTGGTTAAACATTCTCTTAGAATTTGGGCCCAATTTAGGAAGTTTTTTGGTTTTCAAAGCTTCTCTCTTCTTAGCCCCATTGCATCAAATCACTTTTTCAAACCATCCCTTGAGGACCCCACCTTCCAGGAATGGCACAGGAGGGGTATGATTCGTTTTAGAGATATGTTCATAGACGGCACCGTGGCATCTTTTGAGCAGTTAAGTAGTAAATTCAGCCTTCCAAAATCACATTTCTTTAGGTATCTTCAGGCTAGACATTTTGTTCTTTCCCAGACACCCAGCCCTGGTGCATCGATAGGCTTGACCACAGTTGACAAAGTTGTTGCCACAGACCCATTCAAAAAGGGGCTCATTTCGTCTTTCTATGGCATGTTGCTGGATCTTAGGAGTGCCCCTACAGATAAACTCAAAGCAGCATGGGAGCAGGACTTAGGGCTTCCCTTATCAGAGGATACCTGGGAGTCCATACTCAAACTGGTTAATACAACCTCCCTGTGCGCACGTCACTGCTTAATTCAGTTTAAAGTGGTACACAGGGCTCATATTTCCAAGGCAAAGTTATCCTCCATGTACCCAGATATTAGTCCATACTGTGTAAGATGTAAAGTAGCAGAAGCCTCTCTCATCCACATGTACTGGTCCTGCCCATGTCTAAACAAATACTGGATGGAAGTCTTTCATACTCTCTCTCTGGTGCTTAAAATCAGATTAGAACCAAACCCACTGACTGCCCTGTTTGGGGTCATGGAGGGAGGAAGGAAGTTAACCACTGCACAGGGGCACACTTTGTCTTTTGCCTCCCTTTTGGCTCGTCGGGCAAATCTGTTCAGGTGGAAGGATCCCTTCCCTCCTACTCGTGCACAATGGCTGGAAGACATCATGTCCTGCTTAAAACTGGAGAAAATTAGATACTCGCTTCAGCAATCAAATAAGTTCCAGAAAGTGTGGGGACCTTTTCTAGAAGCATTCCAGACCCTGTGAACTATACTTCATATTTCTTTTGTATTCCTAGTGCAGGCTTTTGATGTTAGAATGACCTCATATTGTGATTAGTAATCTGGCAGTGACATGGGAGGGATTAGTTTGGTCTGTAGTTTGTTTTTGTTACTATTTTATATTTTTTCATACTGTTTAATTGTTTTTTATATTTTGTACACTGGTGTATGCTATGATTAACATGCCCATGCCTACTCAAAATATTTGTAATTGACATTCAGCATTTCACCTTTTTTACTTTGTGAAAATTTTAATAAAAAGATCTTGAATTAAAAAGAGCAAAAGAATATCACATTTCTACCATTTTTAAACACAACTGGTATGTCCAAATGCTGGACATACCAGTTTCTCTGCACTTTTGTCCCTTTTTGTTGATGTCCCGATAGGCCTGCAGTCTCATCCCACAGCTCCTCACAGAGACTCACAGCCAAGATCATTCTTTCCTCCATGTTGATCGTCTCTGATCCACAACCTGCCAGTTTTTTTTCCACTCTCCAGCACCTTCTCTCCTATTGGAGGCGCCGAGATGTCGTCACAGGGCGCACGGTGAAATTAAAAAATGTTCAATTCGCCACGGCAGCCTGTGCCCTCTTGCGCCCTTGCCGCCGCACAAACCCGGCGGCATGCGCCCTCTTGCGCGGCGGCAGCACATACACAATGAATGGGAAAGCCGGCGGCGGCCGCCACTTTGCGCCCTCTACGTGAAAGCCCTTAAGACTTAAAAAAATCATAGCCCTCTGGGTCTGCGTTGGGTCTGCGTTGGGTCTGCGTCGCCTCGACGCGTAGCTACAATTTTTGGGAGATGCACGTCAGTGACGGCGTAGGCTACGGAGAGACTCCTGCGTAGCCGCGGCATAGGTTTAATGCAGAACCATAATTCAGCCTTAAATTAAGCCAACATGGACAAGCTTTAGCAATCTGAAGAGGCAAGGCTGAGGCTTGCCTGAGAAAGCACCAGTTAAACATTTGCCATGTACAAGTAAAGCAGAGACAAGCGCTGATGTTCTGACAGAAACAACATTTGGTCCTGCTCCCATCGTCCGGAGCCTTCCAGGAGGTTCTCACCTGCAGCTCTGTCAGAGGCATCTTGGTCATGCAGAAGTCGCAGGTGCTCTCTCTGTGTTTGCATTTCCAAGTAAGGTGGTCGGGAATCTCCTTCCTCATCATCCGCTCCTTACATTTACCCAGCGGACAGGGAACTTCGAAGAACGGACAGACGTTCAGGTGGTCCTGCACAGACAGGTGAGTCAGGTGTGTTCGGGGTGGTGGGAGTGTGTGTGGACGGGGGGGGGTTCTCACCGGGATCTGCTGCAGACTCATCTGCTCCTGACAGCCGGCAGCTTCGCTGCGACAGTAAACCTTCAGCGCCATGATCTCCCGATGGCAGCAAACGTCTCGAAAGATCTGAAACAGAAAGCACAGAGCTGAGTCCTCGGCCCTTCGGCAGCTGCCCACGTCATGGTATGCGCAATGCGGCGCCGCTCTGTGCCCACCTTATCTTTGAACAGAGGCTCCATGTCAGCTGGACACACCGGGCTCGGACGGCTGCAGGAGGAGAAAGGAAAAATTATGCATAATTAGAGGTTTGGCTTTATGAGTGACCGCTGCAGCAGTTCCCTGCAGCATCTTAGCATCTTGGCTTAACTTGACCTCTAAGCTGCCGCACCTGACGGAGCAGAATTGTTCCTATTGGATATGTTTGGTTGTGCTAGCTGCACTAGCAAACACCGCGACCGGTGGCTGGTCTGGAAGCTGCAGGTGAAGGTGTCGGGGCCGGAGCAGCTTGGGCTGAACGCCGTCAAGAGCGGCCGTCAGCCGACACCTGAGATACCGACCTCTGTCTGGCTCCCAAAGGACGCCCTCAGAAGCTCTGGCCAGGCCGGCCAGGGCGCAGGCGGCGTTTCAGGTGTGCTTCTGGTAGCGACACAAGAAACATAACGGCCACGCTGCTCGGCATCACAAGCTCATCTGGTTCACGAACTCGCTAGTTCACGGTAGCTGAGGGGAGTCAGGGCACCAGGGGTTAGGAGTCAGGGGTTTAGGAGTTAGGGGGTTTAGGAGTCAGGGGTTTAGAAGTCAAGGGTTAGGAGCCAGGGGTTTAGGAGTAAGGGGTTTAGGAGTCAAGGGTTAGGGGTCATGGGTTAGGAGTAAAAGGTTATGAGGCAGGGTTTAGTAGTAATGAGGCAGAGGTTAGGAGTTATGAGGCAGGAGTTAGGAGTTAGGAGTCAGGGGTTAGGGGTCAGGGGTTAGGAGTCAGGGGTTAGGAGTCAGGGGTCAGGGGTTAGGAGTTAGGAGTCAGGGGTTAGGAGTTATGAGGCAGAGGTTAGGGGTCAGGAGTTATGAGTCAGGGCTTATGAGGCAGGGATTAGGATGCAGGGGTTAGGAGGCAGGGGTTATGAGTTATGAGTCAGGGCTTATGAGGCAGGGGTTAGGGCAGACGTAGGTGAACTCCGGCCCCCGGCCCGTTAGGAGTGTGATCCGGGGGCAGTCCAGGGGTGTGTAGTGCCGTGTGCAGCTGTGCCTCTCACCTGAGGTGTGTAGTGCCGTGTGCAGCTGTGCCTCTTACCTGGGGTGTGTAGTGCCGTGTGCAGCTGTGCCTCTCACCTGAGGATGTCGCTGATGCAGCTCTGGCAGAAGCGGTGTCCACACTCGGTCTGGCGGGGCTGACACAGGACCAGCCTGCACGCCTCGCAGCAGTACTTGGCCTCTGGAATCTCTACGAAGTGGTCTCTGAAGCCTCCATGCAGGGGCAGGAACCCTGCTGGGGCACCTGCACCAGAGAGAGAGGTCACCTGCCAGTCGTCCTGAGCCTCACCTGGGGGAGCCTCACTTGGGGGAGCCAGGTGTGTGTGTGTGTGTGTGTGTGTGTGTGTGTGTGTGTGTGTGTGTGTGTGTGTGTGTGTGTGTGTGTGTGTACGTGCACGTGAGTGTACGTGTGTGTGCATCTGTGTGTCGGCATCAGTGTGTGTGTGTGTGTGTGTTTGTGTGTGTGCACCAGTGTGCAGATGTGTTGATCCTCACCTGGCTGAGTGAGGGGCTCGTTGGGGGGCCAGGGGTTGGGCTGGCGGTGGGGGGGTGCAGGGATGGGCGGGGCTGCAGAGAGAGGCTGGATGAGGGAGGGCGCCGCCTGCTGGAGGGGAACCTGCACCTCCCTCCCTTCAGCACTCCTCCCTGCTGACATGACCTGAGGAGGAACCGGAGGAGCAGACGTTACAGGCGCAGGTCCCAGCTAGGGCTGCAACCATTCGTCGACGTTGTCGACAAAAATCTATAATCAAAATTGTCAACAATGAATTCAATTGTCGACAATTGTCGCCAGACGTGATTTTCCAACGGAGTGAGGCGTCTCACTTCAAAACAGTCTCTGCCGAGCGGTAGCGGGTAAACAAAAATGACGGCGTCCTGTACGGCAGCTGCGCGTAATAAAACTTCAAAAGTTAGGGAGCCTTTTAGCCTGGATACGGCGAATAAAAAGATGACTTGCAAGGTTTGCAAAGCAGACCTTGCTTATTACGGGAGCACGTCGGTAATGCACGATGCATTTGAAGAGAAAGCACGTCCGACAGTTGAACGAAATGGACTCGCCTTGGTAAGACATTAAGCGTATTTTGGCTTTAAAAGAGAGCTTTGACGTTATGCCTGATTGTGCCTGACAAAAGTATTTTAAATTAAATGCATGCAGTCCAGAGAAGAGCCACCATGGACCCCTTCTGCAAAAGAAGCAGACGTGTTCCTGCAACAGGTGACTGCCCTCACTGAGTCAATACTGCAGCTGATCTGTGATATGAGCAGCTCTCCATGGTTGATGGTGACGGGTTTCAACAAATGATGCCAGTTCAACCCAGAGAACGTCCTGCCATCCAGAATCCATTTCACCCACTTGATGGACGTTTTATTTTATTTTATTATTCATTTTTTATATAACACAATTGCCTGTCCTTAAAAAATGAAAAATAATGGACAGAGGTTTATTCATTTGTGGATGTATGTCTATACTGACTGATCACTGTGCCTGTCCTTGGTTTTAGATAGGACATTTTATTTACTTTTTGTATGAACAGCACTAAAGTTGAATAAAAAAATTTTTTTTCGTTGAAGTACCTATATTTCTTGTGTTTATTATCATTTGCCACATAATTAAAGCAACTTCATACTAAATTTAAGAAAAAAATAATAATTATCCGATTAGTCGACTAATCGTTTCAATAGTCAGTAACTCGTTGACTATAAAAATAGTCGTTAATTCAATTCAATTCAATTCAATTTTATTTATATAGCGTCTAATACAACAGATATTGTCTCTAGACGCTTTCCAGAGATCCAGAACATGAACATAAACATAAACATAAACCCCCGAGCAATTATTATATAAACAATGGCAGGTAAAAACTCCCCTAGTGGGAGAAAAGCCTTAAGCCAAACTGTGGCAAGGAAAAACTCCCCTTTAGGAGGGAAGAAACCTTGAGCAGGACCAGGCTCATAAGGGGGGACCCTCCTGCCGAAGGCCAGACTGGGGGAGTCAGGGACGTCAGCAGCACACAGCAGGCAAGTGGAAGCAGCAGCGAGATGACCAGAGGTGGGGGGGGGGGGACACAGGCCAGAACTCAGCTCCCGAGGCTCTAGCCTGCAAACATGCACAAAAGAGAAAAAAGGGGGGCCGGCACAAGAAACTACAGGAACGATGGACAAAAATGATAGCTATGAGATATTTATAATAAATAAAAATGGTAATGGAGAAGAGAGGCAGGGAAAAGGAGAGAAGAAGGGTGAGAGGCACCGCCCAGCGGATCATGTCGGTGCCCCCCTGCAGCTTAAGTCTATGGCAGCATATCTACCGCGAAGCTATATTTGAAACTAACTATTATAGTTTTGTTCTATAGCTGCAACTATGACTACTGACTCTAACACACTAGAGTTTACACTACCTAGAGATTTACCAACACCAGCTAGAGGTTTACTAAACACTAACTATAGGCTTTACTAAACAGAAATGTTTTAAGTTTAGTTTTAAAGGTGGAGGTGGTGTCAGCCTCCTTAACCCAGATTGGAAGTTGGTTCCAAAGTAATGGTGCCTGAAAGCAGAACGCCCGCCCTGCAAATCTACATTTAGATACTCTAGGAACTACGAGTAAACCTGCACCCTGAGAGCGGAGAGCTCTGCCAGGAACATAAGGCACTATCAAATCTTGTAAATACTGCGGAGCTAAGCCGTTTTGGGCTTTATATGCAAGTAATACAATTTTTAATTGAATTCTGAATTTTACAGGTAGCCAATGGAGCGACGCTAACACTGGAGAGACGTGGTCTCTCCTGCTGATTCCTGTCAGCACTCGTGCTGCTGCATTCTGGATCAGCTGGAGCCTATTCAGCAAATTACTTGGACATCCTGCTAACAACACATTACAGTAATCCAGTCTAGAAGATACAAACGCATGAACTAGTTTTTCTGCATCACTCTGCGAGAGGATTTTCCTAATATTTGCAATATTACGGAGATAGAAAAACGCTATTTTACAAACCTGATTAACATATGGTTTAAACAACAAATCCTGATCGAAAACAACACCAAGGTTTCTCACACCAACACCATCCATTTCTCAACACCATCTAGTCCCTTCCTAAGATGCTCTGGACCAAGAATGATAACCTCTGTTTTATCTGAATTTAGAAGCAAGATATTTCTGGACATCCAGTCGTTGATGTCCCTAAGACATGCCTGAAGTTTAACCAACAGTTCTGTCTCATCCGGCTTCATAGACAAATAGAGCTGCGTATCATCAGCATAGCAATGAAAGTGTATGCCGTGATTCTGGATTATACTTCCCAACGGCTGCATGTATAAACTGAACAAGATTGGCCCTAGCACTGAACCCTGCAGAACACCATAACAGACCCTTGACTGTTCTGAAGAAACCTCATGTACATGAACAAACTGGAACCTGTCAGATAGATATGATTTAAACCAACGTAGAGCTGTCCCTTTAATCCCAACAACGTGCTCTAACCTGTGCAGTAAAATGCCATGATCAACAGTGTCAAAAGCAGCACTGAGGTCCAGTAGAACCAATATGGACACTAATCCCTTATCTGAGGCCATAAGAAGGTCATTCGTGACTCGAACCAGTGCTGTCTCTGTGCTATGATGCATTCTGAACCCTGACTGAAAGACTTCAAACAGATAATTTCTATACAAATAGTCACAAAACTGGCTTGAAACTGCCTTTTCCAGAATTTTAGATACAAATGGAAGGTTGGAAATTGGTCTATAATTAGCTAAGGTGTCTGGGTCAAGAGAAGGTTTTTTAAGTAAAGGTTTAATTACTGCCACTTTGAAAACCTGTGGTACATATCCTAAGCTTAGGGATAGGTTGATTTGGTCCAGTATTGTCGCACCAATAAGAGAAAAAGCATTTTTGAATAGTCGAGTCGGGATGGGGTCTAACATACATGTGGTAGACTTAGCTCTATTAAGAGTGAAGTCAGCTCAGGGAGGTCTATAGGATCAAAACAGTCTAGAGTCAAGTCAGAGCCTAGGGAAGTCGCTAAAGCTGAAGAAACGCCCACAACCGGATGGTTGATTTCTTCTCTAATTCTCGTGATTTTACTGTTAAAGAAGCTCATAAAGTCTTCACTACTGAGAGCTGCAGGAATGCACGGCTCCACAGAGTTGTGACTCTTTGTCACTCTTTGTCTGTCGTTAGTTGCTTCCCTAGTCCCAGTGGGGGGCTACAGGCCCACCTGGGACATCACAGGTTACAGTTTTGCAAGAAATGCTCCTGGTCCCTGAGACACTGTCTCAGAGGACCTCGGTGTTCAACATGTCTGGAGGCTTCATCTGCAGGAGCAGGATTCAGCTGAATACCAGCTGTGTTGGACACTCCTGACAGGAAACTCTTCCCGTCTCCTGTTGTGGCTGCTGAGGGCTGAAGGCCTGACACTTCGCCTCCACCGGGTCCTCCACACTTCAGGTGGAGCTTTGTTTGGTTTATCACACACACACACACACACACACACACACTCTACCGGGTCCTCCACCGGGTCCTCCACCGGGTCCTCCACCGGGTCCTCCACCGGGTCCTCCACCGGGTCCTCCACCGGGTCCTCCACCAACGGGGAGACCACCACCACCTTCATCTCAGTCCCAGTTTGCTGCAGCCCAGCCGACTGGTGGATTAAACTTTTACCATCGACTGACAGTAAAAAAGCAAATACATCCATCCCATAACGGGGACGAGAGGCGGCTTCTGGACATAGGAAACCC
Organism: Cololabis saira; assembly: GCF_033807715.1. Taxonomy (NCBI): domain Eukaryota; kingdom Metazoa; phylum Chordata; class Actinopteri; order Beloniformes; family Belonidae; genus Cololabis; species Cololabis saira. The sequence goes on from NC_084602.1 coordinate 796,757, forward strand.
CCTTCAAGAGAGCGTTAACCTGCAGCATCTACACAGAGGTCAGATTACATCGCCGCTCTGCCGTCACCCTGTTCCAACCCACCGACTCTCTAAAAGGACAGACTGATTTGATTGGCTCTCCAAGATTTCTGAGCATAGCTAATGAACTCCAACGGCTGGCAGCCAGATGTGCAGAAGAGGCCTGGGATAGGTGGGTCGGGGTTCCCGGGCCTGGCGGGGCTCGTCGTGCAGCCTGGGGCGCCTTCTGGCGGTGCTGGACTCCTCCGGGGAGGGGGAAACGGTGCGTGATCGTGTGTCTGTGTCGGTGAGAATGCGGTATGGAAGGGTCCTGCCATGGAGGATTCGGGCCTCCATTGGCAGGACATCAAAACTTAATAATTTATCATTATTATATTATACAAAGATGGTTATTATTATTATTATTATTATTAGTAGTAGTATTATTATTATGTATAGTATATCATATTATTATTAGTATAGATATCGGATAGTTGAATGGATGAATGAATGGGATGCCTGGGTCTGGGGCCCTCCGTTGTCGGGCCTGCACGGGTGTCGCCTTGTTGGGGGGTTCCCTCTCTCCGGGCCCGTCTCCGGTCCCCCCCGCTGCCTCTGCGGCGGGGCGCCCCTCTGATCTTGGAGGGCCACTTTCGTGGGGGACGGGTGCGCCTGCCCGCGTCGGCGGCCGGGGCGGCTCTGTCTCTCCGGGCGGGCTGGCCCCCTGCCGGGTGGGGGTCGTTGGCCTGAGGGGTGGGGGCCTCCTGGCCGCGTGTCCGGCCCGGACCGGGTGGCCGGGGATTGCCTGGGTCGCGGTCCGCCGCCGCGGGGTCCCTGGCCGCTTCTTCCCGCGCCGTGGGGGCCCCCCCCGCGGGCCCCCTCGGCCGCCGCCGGGGGGGGGGGGGGGGCCTCGCAGGCGGTGGGTTGCCTCCCTCCTACTTCTCCCCTCTGTGGGGTTGCCGGTGGCCTGGGTTCCGGGCTCTTCCGTGTCGGCCTCTGGTCTCGCGGGTGGCGGGGTTGCTCCCCCCCTCCCCCACTATAGATACACTTCAGGTGGAGCTTTGTTTGGTTTATCACACACACACACACACACACACACACACACACACACACACACACACACACACACACACACACACACACACACACACACACACACACACACACACACACACACACACTGGCTTGTTCACCTGCATGCTGGCTCTCTAGTTTTTGGGTTTAGGTAGCGGTAGCGATAGCTTAGCTCAGACTGCGACGATCAGATCTCAAGATTTAGGTCGATTGCTGTTATTGTTTTGGTTGGCTCCGTGCCGGTTTCGTGCTTTGTTTGTGGTTTTTTGTTACAGATTTCCAGTGCTTAACGTGTGTCTCCGTGTGTTCCTGCTTCCTGGATTGGCAGTGGATGTCGTCACCCCCCCCGCCCAAAAAAAAAAAAAACAAAAAAAAAACACTGGGTTTGTATGTGTATATTTATGTATGTGTACGCATATGTGTGCGTATATATATGTATATATATTAAATATAGTAATAATGCACACATATATATACACTTTTGGTTTCTACCGTCATGGTATCAATCATTAATATGTGTGCAGACAAGGTTAAAAAAAAAAAAAAATGTGCAGAAGAGATTTGAGGTTGGTCTGCACAGTGCTCAGTGGCGGGCGACGCAGAAGCGCTGCTGCATGTGAAGATCAAACAAAGACACGTGTCCACATGTGCAGGTCCTGAGTCTGGGGCTGCAGCTGGTCTGAGCGGCAGAACTGGGAGGACACGTCTGGAGGACACGTCTGGAGTATACGCGCGCAAGAAGAGAATCCAATTATTGAGTAAGGTGCATTGAACTCCGCAGCGCCCTTTAGCACATTTTCACGGTACAATTAGTAAACAAGTGTGTAGGAGGACAACATGTGAAAGTATGGACGCTAACGATGCAGCAGGTCTGTACCTGACGGGTGTTGCAGGTAAGATGCTCGCAACTGAGTTGTTCTTCCTGTTTCTGTGGTGTGGTCACTTCCTGAACCTTCCTGCCCAGGGCAGTCAAAAGCTTGGATAACCGAGGTTTGCATTTACATGCCGGAATAACTCCATTCAGAACCTCGTTATCTGGCTCCAATAGCTCGATTTAGAACCACGTCATCTGGCTCTCATAACCCCATCCCCTCATCTCTAGTTGTCTTCTGTGGTCTTCCGGACCTTTGAATGTTGTTGAGCTCTCCAGTTCTCATAGTACAGGTTTTTCCACATCTCTTATAGACCCATGTTGTTTTTCAGTCTAATGACCACTTCAGATCTTTATACTCGCAGCTCCAGACACACAGCTGCTAAAATCAATAGCAGCTGTGTGTCTGACATCAACCCCTGCCCGTTCATCGGCTGCATTTATGTGAAGGTAACACGGGAACGGAGCACACCTGGATAACAGAGGAGGGGAGTCTGGATTCAGACCAAAACAGAAACAGCAGGGAGCCTGTAAGCTGGAGCAATGGACCCGGACGGTAGGACACACACACACACACACACACACACACACACACACACACACACACACACACACACACACACACACACACACACACACACACACACACACACACACACACACACACACACACACACACACACACACACACACACACACACACACGGAATGCTCGGGGCTTTTCCATCACTGACACCAACACACAGCTGTACTTTGAACCATGTGACTGAAACTGACCCTTCAAAATAAAAGCGCGGAAGCTACATGAAAACAAAAATGACGCTATCGTAATGTTATGAACCAAAACTTTGTTTTCTTTTATCAATTCAATTCAATTTTATTAATATAGCATCTATTACAACAGTTGTCTCTAAGCGCTTTCCAGAGACCAGAACATGACGCCCGAGCAATTATTACATAAACATAAACAATGGCAGGTAAAAACTCCCCTAGTGGGAGAAAAACCTTAAGCCAAACAGTGGCCAGAAAAACTCCCCTTAAGGAGGGAAGAAACCTGGACCAGGACCTGGACCATAAGGGGGGACCCTCCTGCTGAAGACCAGCTGGGCAGAGCAGGAAAATGTTCTAGGTCTCTGGAAAGCGTCTAGAGACAACATCTGTTGTATTAGACGCTATATAAATAAAATCGAATTGAAAAGAGAAAACAGACAGAGAGAATGAATAACAGAGAAAGGAGAGACGGACAAAATGGCTAACTGGTGCAGTACAGGGATGACTATACAGTAATCCCCCGTTTTTCGGGGTGGGGGGGGGGGTTACGTTCCAAAAAGGACCTGTGATAGGTGAAATCCGCGAAGTAGTAATATTCTTTTTTTTTTTACAATTATTATACAAGGCTTCAAATTGAGGGGATCAGCACCGCCCCACCGCGACCCGATTAATTGGATTTGAACGGGAGAAAATGAAAAATGATTTAAAAAAAAAATACAGTAGGACACATTGTGACTCGTGGGTATTTCACTGCTTTTCTGATTGTGTCAGCAGGCATCTACAGGCATCCATACAGACAGGTGGAAGCAGCAGTGGGATGATCAGAGGGGTGGACTGCAGGTCAACATGCAGCTTCTGAAGCTTTGGCCTGCAAACATGCTAAAGCCTGATTTAAAGGTATTGTGACATCATTTTTAACATGCTTTTAACACTATTAAAAGTCTTGGCCAACATCCCTCAAATGTGTCTAAAAGAGTGTAACAAGAAAAACTTAACTCTAGTACTCTTTTCCTGGCTTTTTATTACAGTGTTTTTTTGCGCCGTGAAAAATGCTTCCTTTTCTCCCTTTCCTGTCAATCATTGCTCCGCTCCTCCTCCAAACCTCCTCCTCCTCCAGCCATACGCTCACAGCGGCGTCGGAGCCGGGAGCGACAGGCGAAGCATGCACGGAAAAGCAGCACGGCGAACCACAGCAAACAATCATAAAAATAAAGGCATGCAAGCAGCACTGTCCCCTTATCTTAAGTCCAGTCAGTGGCCGCGGGTCTTCTTAGCAGTTTTCCTCCGGTGATTAGAACAAAAGAGGCTCTAAACAGCTCCTTGTTAAGCCTCATTTATGGTTCCGCGTTAAATCGACGCAGAGCCTACGGCGTAGGGTTCAGCGTACGCTGCGCGTCGCCGCGTAACCCTACGCCGTACGCTCTGCGTTGGTGTAACGCGGAACCATAAATCAGCCTTTATGGCGCGCTGGAGAGGAGAGGAGACAGGGAGCTGGGTGGAGGGGGCGGTGATTTAGCGGATCGTTACGTAACGATCCGCCACCAAACCACATGCGCCGTTTTTGCATAGTTATGCGGAAAATCCCAGAAAGCACACAATACACTGAATGTTAAAAGTTCCTTGTTTTTTGGGTGTAATTGATGTCAAGACACCCAACAAAACACAAAAAATCAAGAAAAATGTGTTTTTCATGTCACAATCCCTTTAAGTCACGGCAACGGTGTAGGTTCTGGGTTGGTTTAACCCAGAACCTACACCGTTGCCGTGACGCCGTCATGAACCTTCGGACTTCTCCGTCACTCCGTTTCACCGCGGTGCAACACCCCCCCAGAGCGCTAGTTGATACTTTGTTTAGCCTCTGGCTTTTACGGTCACAGTGAATCAAAGAGATAAGGACAACTATTGTGCACAAAAAAAAAAAAAATCAAAAAAAAAAAAAATCACACACACATGAAGAAAAGAGCGCTGAAAGTTCGCGACTGCTTCACGAACCGGAACCGGGAATGCGTTGCTACCAAGCAAACCAATCACAGCCCTCTCGGTCTGCGTCGCCTCCACGCATAGTTCCATTTTTTGGGAGGTGCACGTCAGGCTACGGCGTAGGATACGGAGAGACTCCCGCGTACGGCGTAGGCTCTGCGTTGATTTAACGCAGAACTATAATTCAGCCTTAAGAAGAGAAAAGGAGGGGGGGGAGGAGGGGGCAGACCAGCACAATAAACTACGAGAACATTGGAGAACAATGATGGCTATGAGATACTTATAATTAATCACTGAGAAAAGAGAGGTGATGGGCACGTTTGTGGCACTTTTGCACTAGGACTTACTTGGCCCGACTCGGCGCGGCGCGGCTTTACACGGCTCCACACGTGTGTTTTCGCACTGCCAGGGGAGAAGTGGGGGGGGGGTGGGGTGAAGCTGCTGTGACGTACTCGATTGCGCAGCACCTTTGTTTGTGTCGGCGCAGATGAGAAATCAGCTGGAGCCGGGAGCGGCTGAGAAAAAAACAGCCCGTTTACATCGCTTTTTTAATTTTTTCTCGACAGCCACCAGGTTTATGAACATCTGCACCTCAGAGTTGGATCACCAAACAGACGTTTTTGCTGTATAATAAAATCGCTGCGAGCCGCGAGTCGCCTCGCGCTGACTCCCGCTTCCTGATTCAAACGTTTGACGGCCCCGCCCCCCGACCAATCAGAGGCGCGCAGGGTGGTGACGGCCCCACCCCCCGACCAATCAGAGGCGTGGAGGGTGGTGACCTCAGAAATAGTCACGGCTCAGCCCGCTATAGAACCTCACTGAAATGGTTACAGAAAAAGGTATCGGCTTGGAGCGGCTCTACCCGTCTCAGCCCTAATGCAAAAGCGCAAAACGGGTAGAACCGAGCTAAGGTGATACTAGTGCAAAAGCGGCATTAGTGGATCATGTTGGTGTCCCCCTGCAGCGTAGGTCTCGAGCAGCACGTCTACAACAAAGCTATGTTTGAGACTAAATATCTAGAATATTGGTCCTAACAAAGAGTTTACACCAACTAGAGGTTTACTAAACACTAACTATAGGCTTTACTAAACAGAAAGGTTTTAAGTTTAGTTTTAAAGATGGAGGTGGTGTCAGCCTCCTTAACCCAGATTGGAAGTTGGTTCCATAGTAGTGGTGCCTGATAGCAGAACGCCCGCCCTCCAAATCTACATTTAGATACTCTAGGAACTACGAGTAAACCTGCACTCTGAGAACGGAGAGCTCTGCCAGGAACATAAGGTACTATCAGGTCTTGCAAATACTGCGGAGCTAAGCCGTTTTGGGCTTTATACGCAAGTAATAAAATTTTAAATTGGATTAGAAAAAGCTAACACTGGTGTTAGCACCACGTGGTCTCTCCTACTGATCCCTGTCAGCACTCGCACTGCTGCATTTTGGATCAGCTGGAGCCTATTCAGCAAATTACTTGGACATCCTGCTAATAACACATTACAGTAATCTAGTCTAGAAGATACATAGGCCTGAATTCATTGTTTCTGCATCTCTCTATATATATTTTTTTTTAAAGATTTTTTTGGGCTCTAGTGGCCCTTTATTGAAGATGCAGACTGGAAAGGGGTAGAGAGAGAGAATGGGGACGACATGCAGCAAAGGTGCGCAGGCCGGGATTCGAACCTGCGACCGCTGCAGGAGGAGGACTGTAGCCTCAGTATATGAGCCGCTGCTTAACCCACTGCGCCACCGAGCGGCCCCGCATCTCTCTATATATAATAAAACCACAAAAACATCAATCCAGTACACAGAGTGAAAGACAAATAGTAAAAAGTTGCCAATTAATAAAGATAAACAAATCCCAAAAGGAGCGAGGAGTTTTAACATATGTGACCTCCCCCCTCCGAGTCATCAATATTTATCAATTAAGCAGTTCACTATATCAGTGATCTCCAACCCCCGGGCCGGTACCGGGCCGTGGGTCATTTGGTACCGGGCCGCACCGAAAGAAAAAATTATTTCTGTAGCCCCGACTGATGATGGTTGACTCTCAAACTGATGGTTCAATGTTTTTATTCCTTGGATGTAAATACACTGCAAACACACCGTAAGAGCTATAAAGGAATACAATAAGATCAAATTGAGTTAGTCTTTCTATATTCATATAAGTTTCATTTAACTTAAATACAGAGCGACACAGCTGCTCGGTCGCTCGGTAATAACAGCTACCGTTAACCACAATACATGAGAATAACCATGGCAAAATAAAAGCACTAAATATCGGTCTCCTTAATATATAACAAATAAAATAAAAGCCTGGCTTTAAATAACGTTAATGAGAAAACAAACATAAAAACACATTTATAGAAATACTTATATTAAAAAGGTAATTTACAATTTCCATTATTTTATTAAGTTTTTTTCGAAAATTACGTTTTATTATTATTATTATTCATTATTATTACTATAGAGAAAATACCACAGTTTTTAATGCCAATTTTGTCATTTTATTTAGTTTTTAATCGGCTACGCCTTTAGATTGGGCCTTGAAAATATTGTCAGACATTAAACCGGTCCGTCCGTGGTACAGAAAAGGTTGGGGACCACTGCACTATATGATGTAATATGTTTACTGTACTAAATATAATCAAAGAGGTTCATCTAACCGGATCCACCAACCACCAGGGTCCGGCTCCGGACCTGTGGTTCTTCTACAGACCACCCTAGCGACCACGACGGTCTGGATTCATTGACCTCACTGTAAAATGTTCAACTTCACAGCAGAAATAAACATCTTTACATTCTTATCTACAGTTTTAGTTTCACATCCATGACGACTGTTTGGGGCTGAATGTTTTTGGACCATATTCGGATTAGCAGTGGGATCAGCCAGTGGCCGTCCTCCATCACATCTGACCCGGTCATCGTGGTACCAAGGTAACAGGGCATTTCCACGAGTACTGGCTCGGCTCGGCTCAGCTCACTCTGGTTTAAGGGTTTTCCACTAGGGATGTCCCGATCCAATCACAAGACCGGAAATCGGGCCTGATCCTTGCCACTGTTTGGCTTAAGGCTTTTCTCCCACTATGGGAGTTTTTACCTGCCATTGTTTATATAATAATTGCTCGATTTTTATGATTGATTTTTATGTATTAATGTAAAGCACTTTGTATTGCACTCCAGCTGTATGAAAAGTGCTATATAAATAAATAAAGTAAAAGGTAAATAAATTAGGGCTGTCAAAATTAACACGTTAACTTAACGTCCTCTTAATGGCAACAATTGTTTTGACGCGCGTTTAACGCGTTTAACGCAGGGGGAAAAAAAGCGTATTATATAAGTTCTGGCCGACGATGGCACCCGTAGCCTGAGGAAAAGTCTGGTAAACTAAAAGATGGAGAATGGAAAGGTGCCCAGATGGTTCGCTGGACAAGACTAAAGTTATTTGCATGTACTGACGATTTGAAATGAATTACCATCAAAGTACGTGGAGTCTCACTTGCATCCAAACACGACCGATGCGAGAGCGCAGCCGCCCCCACCCCCGTCAAAAGCAGACAACGCTGGATAGATGTGAGGGAAGGAGGTTCCTCACCTGAATACTTTAGATGAGCAAAGAGAGATCTGTTCCAAATAATCTAAAGTATTAGCTTATTATAGCCCAACTGCACTTTGAGTTACACTCCCTGATGTTACATGTGCACTTTATTTGTTTGTGATTTTTTTTTTGTATCCCCCTGTTTGGATCCCACTTAGAAGGGGATATTTTTTGAGCCTTTTATTTTCCTCCATATGAGATTAGACATAGTTACATGGAAAATTTAACTGACCAATACACTTCTTGTACAATGTTTGTGATGCATATGGTACATTGTTTTACATTGAGCTGCTTAAAAAAAACAAGGAATCTTAAGTTAGTCTTTACAAGTGTAAAGTTGGGGACTACATTGCGTTTGTATTTATGAAGGAATGTTACATTCAGGTCAAAAGCTTTTTTTGTGGAAAGTTGAATAAACATTGGCATAAAGCATTTCTCATGTTGTTAACAGTATTAAAAAAATAAAAAATAAATACCTTAAGGTCATTTAGAACAGCAAAAATTGTGTGAATAAATGTGCGATTAATATGCGATTAATCGCAAGTTAACTATGGACAACATGCGATTTAAAAAAATTAATCGTTTGACAACCCTAAAATAAATAAAAGTTAAGTTATAACGGTGAAATCCGGACGAAGCTGGCGACTGTCCGGGTCTTCCTAAGCTGAGCGTCCAGGAAAAACACCACAGGCTGCGTAGCGTGTTCTCGTGGTGGAACCCTGGTACCGCCAGGAAGATCGTAGCTCACTTCACACAAACATTTGATTCTTTAAGCCAGAAAACGACAGTAAGAAGTAAGAGTACAGTCTAAAAAGCACATTACTGCCTTACATTATGACACTGTTGCACTTTTATTTGCTTATTTGTTTACATGCCTGCTGGGTATATTAAGTTGAGCTGCTGTTTATTTAATTCAAATTTATGTTTAAATTTGCACTATTTTTACTTGATTGTTCAAGCTACTGTACCTCGAAGGAAACTGCACTGTTTAAATGCTAAATAAAAAAATAAGAATAAAATAAAAATGAGGGACAACCTGGATCTGTTTGTTTTACATTTGATCATATTTTTAATGTGTTACAACAGTATCGGATCGGGACTCGGTATCAGCAGATACTCAAAATCAAATGAGGATCGGGGCCAAAAAAAACCACACGATGTTTCTGAAAGCAGTTCTATCAGCATTCTGGGAGCTGATTGGTCCTTACAGCATCATTAGCCGCCAATACTTGCTGTTGAATCTCAATATAATACTAGTAGTAATATTTTGCAGAACTACAGTCATATCATTCAGGCAACAGCTCAAAAAACTGTTTTAATAACACTAACCCAAATCAATATCGGATCGAATCGAATCAAATCCTGATAATAGATTCTTGACATTTGAATCGATACCCAGCCCTGGTCAGTCCAGGTTAGTCCAGGTCAGTCCAGGTTAGTCCTGGTTAGTCCTGGTCAGTCCAGGGGCCTCATCTATAAAGCTTGCTTGCGCACAAAACAGGGCTGAAAGAAGCGCAACCCACCTTCTACGCAAAGGTTGGGATTTAAAAAGAAAAAACTAACCGAAAAATGTGCGTATCCCTACGCCAACCCTGACCCTCCCGTAGGAACTTACTTAAGATATGGGGAACTGGTGACACAGGCGGTGAGGTGGTGAAATGAAGCCAGATTCATGTCATACTCTTAATAATGTCATCACATATCAGACTTATAATATTATAGCGCTGATCGTGTCCCTCTGTGTTTGAAGCACAGCGTCAGTCAGGACTCTGGTGCTGCTGCAGCGGCAGTGCCAGGACACACCGGGAACCTCCTCTTCATCCACCGCTTTAGGACAGAACAAATGAGGGGCTCCGTAGAGCGTTTAGGGGATCTACGGAGCACCTAAAGGGACAGAGATTTTTATATATATATATATATATATATATATATATATATATAATGAGTTTTACGCGCGCGTGAAACCTTTACTTGCGGGCGTAAGCCTAAATTATGGTTCCGCGTTAAAACGACGCAGAGCCTACGCCGTAGGGTACGCAGAGACGCGCACCTACGCCGTAGGCTCTGCGTTGGTGTAACGCGGAACCATAAATCAGCCTTGAGCAGCACCGAGGGGAGAGGGGAGGGGAGGAGGAGCGGGGCTGCCGGGCCGTTCATCAACAGGCTGCAGGAAGCCGCTGCGCATGCTCAGCAGGCTCATTTATATGCAAATACAGTCATGAACTACTTTGCATTGCCCATATATGGTAAAAAGTGGGCGTGTAGAGGGCGGGGTATGAGGCAAATTCACCTGCACAACCTTCCAGCTGGACTGTGATTTATAAAGGGAACATTGCGTGCACACGATTTTATAAATTTTGATTTTTTTTTTGCGCCCGCCATTTTCGGCTTTTGGGTTTACGTGCACTTTTAGTATGAATCCTACACACCCTTTATAAATGAGGCCCCTGGTCTGTCCAGGTCAGTCCAGGTGAGTCCAGGTCAGTCCTGGTCAGTCCAGGTGAGTCCAGGTGAGTCCAGGTCAGTCCTGGTCAGTCCAGGTGAGTCCAGGTTAGTCCAGGTTAGTCCAGGTCAGTCCTGGTCAGTACCAGTAACTGTTTGGGTTTTAGCTGACAGCAGGGGGCCACAGTCATCACTTCTTCCTCCAGATGAAAATGAAACTGATATTTTAACTGAACTACGGTTGTGCCAGATGAAAGCAGCCCTGGATCGTCTCATCCACCATCACTACCGTCCATGTAGCCGGGGCCCCCGGGGCCCCCGAACAGCTAGGAGCGGCCCTGCCGGTCTCACACACCTCATCATCTTATCGATCAGCGCGTTTATCGATTAGCTGATGTAAACAGACACAGTGCTAATGCTAACGGACCGTTAGCTCCTTTAGCTCCGTTTTTGTGTAAAAAAAAAGAAGAAAAGGGAAAAAGCAGGATTTCTTTCATTTAAACACAGAAGCAACGCGAGGTGTTCCAGCAGCGTGTGTTGCTGGACCGGTTTCTCTGTTTCTCTGCTGGTTCTGGTTCTGGTTCTGGTTCTGCTCTCACTCACATGAATCTGCTCCGCAGGCCACACTTCAGCTCCCGGCTCGGTTCGGTGCTTCTCTGGCCGATTACACCCGGGATTCAAACCGTCAACGTGCCGCTGCCGCTGCCCTGGAGCCTCCGGTCCTCGTTGGGCTCCTCATGGTCCGGGGTCCGCTGGTGGAGGTTCAGAATCCGAGGGTTTGTGGGGAAGAAGTCGGAGGATCCAGGTCAGAGATCCAGCGGGTTGGACTGAGCTGATCACACTGGAAACCCCCTCGCTGCTTCCGCTCAGGAAATCCCCCAGCTGCGGGGCGGGGGCTGGCCGCCAGGGGGCGCTGCTGCGGGGCGGGGGCTGGCCGCCAGGGGGCGCTGCTGCGGGGCGGGGGCTGGCCGCCAGAGCGTATCCGCCCCATCGAGCGCTGAGCATGGCGCTGAGCCGTACGTCAACGTCGCCGCCATATTGGATGTGGCAAGACTGCGCTGTAAACTATTACGAGTAAATCATCTTATTTTCATAAAGCGCCTTTCTATAAAGAAATGTACGTTTTATGTCTCATTTATTCATTCACACACGCACTAATATACTTGGGAAACAGTTAGGCACCAAATATAATATATTTAATTTTCTCAGATGGCAAAAATAAGAACTTTATTGATCCCACACAGGAGTAATTCATGTTATATCAGCTATAGAGAACAAGGTAGTGCCGAAAAACAATATATATCCCCCCTCACAAAAATAAGAAAAATAGAGAAACATTTTCTCATCAACATTTAAAAATGTTCAAGTAACAAAATAACACATTTGAACCATTTTTCTGATTTTTTCGGTTATTTTATTGTCTGAAAAATGGTTCAAATAAGTTATTTTGTTATTTGAAAAATTAAAAAAAAATGTGTTGATGAGAAAATATGTTTCTCTATTTTTCTTTATTATGTCCAGCAGCTCCATGGGGCGGATGAGGATACATGGCGCTGCTTCCCGACACACGCTGGCCGCCAGAGGGCGCTGCTTCCAGAATTTCTTAAAAAAAGATTTAAATTTGACGTAGATCCTTCTGCAAAAAGGATGAAGAAACACTGGATCATTTGTTTTATGAATGTCCTTTAATTTAATAATTCCTCTCCTTTTCTATGCTCCATTATTTGAATTTAAATGCTTAATTTATTTTGTTATTCATATGCAACTTTTAATTCTTAGAGCGCCTTGTTTTTTGTTTTTTGTGTTCCTTACAAGAATCCCCATTTTTTGTTTTTATTTTTATTTTCCTTTCTTTTCATATTGCATTTAAATTGATATTTGTCCATTATCCTCTTTGAGAGTTTGTATATTTTCAATATAGTTTTGTTTAAAAAACAAAGAAAAGGAGAGGAATTATTCAATTAGAATAACAAATAACGAGCAATGTCTAGACTTATTTTACTTGCATTTTTGTTTTCTACTCTTTTGAGACATGTGCAAAAAATCTTAAAATCGTTAATAAAACCCCGGAAGGAGGGTTTACAATTTCTCCATTTGGCACAATGAATATGGTACTTACCCAGTAACAAAATTATATTAATATCAGAAACAGAAAATAATATGGTTTAATTCAAAAGGTGGAACATTATTCATTTTAAGAGATATCCAATTGTGTATGTCTGTCCAGAAACAATGAGACAAAGGACATTGATAAAACAAATGATCCAGTGTTTCTTCATCCTTTTTGCAGAAGGAACATTGATCTACCTCAAATTTAAATCTTTTTTTTAAGAAATTCTGCCACCGTATAGACCGTATTCATAATTTTAAAATGTACTTCTTTAACTTTAGGCAAAATAGACCATTTAATAAATGTGGAATGCGCTTTGTTTAATGTGTTTATATTTACCATGCAAGAATCCTGTCGAATTATCCTTTTGCAAAAATCTTGGAACAATCTGGATTTAAAAACATTACAAATAAACTTGTTACCACACTTTTTATCAGTCAAAGTACATCCTTTGACTAATAGATTTGGTAATACATTTGAAGCTGTATTATACACCAGAAGGCGCTGTTTTCTTCCGGAAAATGGAACAGTTATTTCTGTGCGACCTTGTCTTTTATATGTCCACCAAAGCGATCAATAACTCTACCGATGACCAGGTAATTGTATTATTGCTTATATCCACCTGCCTGCTGTGCTGTTGACGTCCCCGACCCCCAGTCTGGCCCTCGGCAGGAGGGTCGACCCTTATGATCCAGGTCCTGGTCCAGGTTTCTACCCCCCTTATGATCCAGGTCCTGGTCCAGGTTTCTTCCTACTAAAGGGGAGTTTTTCTTGCCACTGTTTGGCTTAAGGTTTTTCTCCCACTAGGGGAGTTTTTACCTGCCATTGTTTATGTAATAACTGCTCGGGGGTTTATGTTCTGGATCTCTGTAAAGCGTCTAGAGACAACTTTTGTTGTATTAGACGCTATATAAATAAAATTGAATTGAATTGAATTATATAAATACTGTATGGAATTATATTCATTAATGACATTGCACTAGTTTATAAAAGCTAACATTTTTTTTGTGGAAAGGGTAGGTGTCATAAGCTTAGACTTCAGTCTACACCTTTTGGTCCTTGGTTTTTAGTTAAAATTGTATAAAAAAATGATATATATTTTTTTGTATAACACTGACGATTTACACCTGTACTTTGTGTTATTTATGTTGTGGAAATTGAAAGGACCAATAAACTAAACTACGGTAAACTAAATTACCGTATTTTCCGCACTATAAGGCACACCTAAAAGCCTTCAATTATTTCAAAAGCTGACCATGTGCCTTATAATCCCATGCACCTTATATGTGGATCAATATTGAGCCTTATATGTGGATCAATATTGAGCCTTATATGTGGATCAATATTGAGCCTTATATGTGGATCAATATTGAGCCTTATATGTGGATCAATATTGAGCCTTATATGTGGATCAATACTGAGCCTTATATGTGGATCAATACTGAGCCTTATATGTGGATCAATACTGAGCCTTATATGTGGATCAATATTGAGCCTTATATGTGGATCAATATTGAGCCTTATATGTGGATCAATATTGAGCCTTATATGTGGATCAATATTGAGCCTTATATGTGGATCAATACTGAGCCTTATATGTGGATCAATACTGAGCCTTATATGTGGATCAATATTGAGCCTTATATGTGGATCAATATTGAGCCTTATATGTGGATCAATATTGAGCCTTATACGTGGATCAATACTGAGCCTTATATGTGGATCAATACTGAGCCTTATATATGGATCAATATTGAGCCTTATATGTGGATCAATACTGAGCCGCAACCATAGACATATATATACGTATTTTGAACGACGAAAAACAATAAAATACATTTATTCTAATATGTCAAGATCACAATAATCTTCCAATTTAGAACTAAAATATTAAAGAACTAACACAAATAAAATAAACTTCAATTAAATAGTTTTTTTTGTAATTTGTTTTCCCAAGCCACTCTGAGCCGCAGTATAAGGATGAAGGAGCCGCGGGTTGAGACCCTTGGTCTAATAGATAACGTAACCCCAGCCTCTACTGTAGCGCCTTATATATGGAAAAAGTTTCAAAATATTTCATTCATTGAAGGTGCGCCTTATAGTGCAGAACATACGGTAAGCAGTTTTTATTTTGGTTTTTTCAATTCAATTCAATTTTATTTATATAGCGTCTAATACAACAGAGTTGTCTCTAGACGCTTTACAGAGACCCATACCCAGAACATGACCCCCGAGCAGTTATTACATAAACAATGGCAGGTAAAAACTCCCCTAGTGGGAGAAAAACCTTAAGCCAAACAGTGGCAAGGAAAAACTCCCCTTTAGGAGGGAAGAAACCTTGAGCAGGACCAGGCTCATCAGGGGGGACCCTCCTGCCGAGGGCCAGACTGGTTTTGTTTTCATCAGACGGCTCAAACCTGGATTATTTTATTAAAATGGTATAAACAATGTAAAGTTGTGATTTGTGAAACCGTTGTTGCATTTGAAAATATAAATTGACTCAATTTCCCTGTACTTTTGGCAGCCAGCCCCTCAGACCACAGTACATGGTCCAGTCGTCTCTACAGAAAACACGGGTTGTGAGTTTGACACCTTTATTGTCTTTGGGTAAAATGCTGCTTCTTGTGTCCATCAGACCACCTGAGACCCGGTCCTGACCAGAACCTCGGCACGGAGACGGCTCAGAGTTTCCTGTTTGAAACTTCCCTTGAGACTCATGTTGGGCCAGGGCTCATCTGGACCAGTTGCTCTTTATCTCCACCAGTAGGTCAGGGCCAAACATGCTAGAAGCTGTGCAGTTGTTTCACTTCCCTTGAGACTCAGTGGTTCTGATGAGATGAAGAGAACCGGTCCAGACTGGTACTTGGATCAGTGCAGGTGAAGACAGGCGCGTCTGAGATCCTGCAGATGGAGGTTCTGACCCGGCAGTGGGCTGAACACTCCTGGATCTCAGCGCCACGTTGGCACAAATCCCGTCGGGTTAAAGGAACCACGTCAGTCTGGTTTGGGTCAAGTTGATCTGAGGTTCCAGTTTATTCATAATTCAAATTCAAAAAGACGTCGTAAATCCCTGAACGCAAATTAAGAAAGTGAAACTAATGAATAATTTAATTTAATGAGGTGTCTCCATCTCGTGTTCCACAGGGTTCTGGACTTGGACCGTTACTTTATTCTCTACACACGCTTGCTAATAATCAGGCAGCGTTTGTTGCAGATGATACTCAGATACACGTATCCCTGAAACCAGATGAGACCAGAACACCAGCTGCTCTCAGAACCATCAGGCTGCTGGTTCAGATAGAACTTTGTCTTTTTTAGTTTCTGCTGTTATAAACCTAGATGTTTGGAGACCTCCCGTGATGCACAAGGTCATTACATTTGCTGCAGCCTCATTCTTTGCTCCGGAAGGATCTGCTACTCTCAGGAAGCCAGAAGGGCAGAAATAAAGACAACAGATTTAAAATGGAGCAACATAGATGTTTATTATGAAAAAAAAAAAGTCACTAATCATCTAGTCATCTAATCAGGACCGAATCTGCCACGGTTTAACTTTACACTCAAACATCTTTTACACAGTGAAGTTAATGAGCCCGGGACTCCTCCTTCTCTTCAGGGGGAGGAGCTTCCAGCAGGATATCAGACAAAAAACATCTAAAATATCAGGCTGCTCCTTCAACTCATTTTATTCAGGTGTTTTAAAGTAGAAATCTGATGGGTTGAAGCAGCAGAAAAGAGCTGCACCTGCCAGGAGGCGGAGCCTCTCTTCCTCTGAGGCCGCTGGTTGGTCGGGGGGGTCACATGTTGTTGAATCCCATCATGCCTTTCATGTTTCCAGCAGCTCCCTGCTGGAACTGACGCATCATCGACTGAAGGCCCGCCATGCCGCCTGAACACACACACACACACACACACACACACACACACACACACACACACACACACACACACACACACACACACACACACACACACACACACACACACACACACACACAACACACACACACACACACACACACACACACACACACACAAACACACACACACACACACACACACACACACACACACACACACAGTGTATCACATTGTGATATCCTGACCAAAAATAAACTAAAAAAACTATTGTGCAAAAAACCAAAACAACCCAAAAAAAAGAAGAAAAAAATCGAGAGAAAAAAAAAAAAAAAAAAAGATCACACACATGAAGAAAAGAGCTGAAAGTTCACGACTGCTTCACGAACCAGAACTGGAAATGCGTTGCTACCAAACGAACCAATCACAGCCTCTCCGTCTGCGTTGGGTCTGCGTTGCCTCCACGCGTAGTTACATTTTTTGGGAGGTGCAGGTCAGGCTACGGTGTAAGCTACGGAGAGACTCCCGCGTAGCCACCGCGTAGGTGTAACGCAGAACCAGAATTCAGCCTTCAGTCTGATTAGCAGCCAAGCTAAAGTAGTTAACTCCCAAGAAGGGGACGTGTCAGCGCCTCTGGGCCCGTTTGTCCCGCCCATTTCAGTCTGTTCCTACCAACATGGCATCACAACAAAAAAGAAATGAGGCTTCAAAAGAACTCTTTAGAAAGCTCTTGAGGACATCACAGTCCAGTTCTTTTTGAAATCTATAGAACCGCACCTGGACTGACCAGAACCAATCTGAACCGCCCCAAATGTACCTGAATAAACCCAACCCAAAGCAGCTAAAGGGGTTTCCTGTTCCCTCGGGGTCGTACAGGTCTGATGGTGCAGGGGAGGAAGACTCTTACCCATATAATAATGATAATAATAATAATAAACTAATAATAATTACCCATATGGTGCAGGACGCGGGGGTCCATCATCTTGGCCATCTGTTGGTTCAGTTTGGCCATCTGAGACGGGTTCACGTTCTTGGACATGTCTCCTCCTGCAAAGATGTTCAGTCAGGACTCGGGTTCTGGTGTCTGGTCTCAGGTTCTGGTGTCTGGTCTCAGGTTCTGGTGTCTGGTCTCAGGTTCTGGTGTCTGGTCTCAGGTTCTGGTGTCTGGTCTCAGGTTCTGGTGTCTGGTGTCTGGTGTCTGGTGTCTGGTGTCTGTCTGTCCCCCCCCCCAGTACCTTTGAACAGCCCTTTGATGCCTCCCATCTTCTTCACCATCTGAGCGAACTTGGTGTACTGAGTGAGCAGCTCCTGCACGTCTCTGGTGGCCACGCCCGAGCCCCGGGCCACCCTCTGGATCCTGTTGGGCTGCTTACTGAACAGCTTGGCTCCGTCTTTGCTGTCCAGTTCTGAAGGAAGACAACCAGTCAAACCAGTCATGCCACTATAACACTGCACCACTTACACTTGATGCACGAGTAGCTGAGGCCCCGCCGGTCAGGACCGGTCAGTGCCAGTTAGTGGCCAGTTAGCTGACAATCCTCAACCAATCCCGGTGTGGGAACTGTTCAGAGAGAACCGTGGAGTCGGCACCTGTTGTGTTCCCTGGTTATTGCTACTTTATACCGCTAGGGGGCAGTGTTGTAGAGCAGATATTGTTGAGACGTAATGTGTATGCAGAGTAAGAAAGAATAGATGGTACTACTGAAATGTATGATACTACTACGATCTGCTGCTGAGTTATATTTTGCTGTACTGCTAGTAAGTTTAGTAAACAGCATTTTTGTTCTACATTCCGGCCATGTCATTGAGTTGCCAACACGACAGCACCAGTCCACTGATACCGAGTGTCCTGTTTGAAACTTCTCTTGAGACTCATGTTGGGCCAGGGCTCATCTGGACCAGTTGCTCTTTATCTCCACCAGTAGGTCAGGGCCAAACATGCTAGAAGCTGTGCAGTTGTTTCACTTCCCTTGAGACTCAGTGGTTCTGATGAGATGAAGAGAACCGGTCCAGACTGGTACTTGGATCAGTGCAGGTGAAGACAGGCGCGTCTGAGATCCTGCAGATGGAGGTTCTGACCCGGCAGTGGGCTGAACACTCCTGGATCTCAGCGCCACGTTGGCACAAATCCCGTCGGGTTAAAGGAACCACGTCAGTCTGGTTTGGGTCAAGTTGATCTGAGGTTCCAGTTTATTCATAATTCAAATTCAAAAAGACGTCGTAAATCCCTGAACGCAAATTAAGAAAGTGAAACTAATGAATAATTTAATTTAATGAGGTGTCTCCATCTCGTGTTCCACAGGGTTCTGGACTTGGACCGTTACTTTATTCTCTACACACGCTTGCTAATAATCAGGTTGTCTTCTTTCAGAACTAGACAGCAAAGATTGGGGCTGTAACTAATCTCAGGATAGGGTACAATACACCATATTGAGATAACGATACGATATTATAGCAGTATTTTTTAACAACCTTGAATGAGGAACATATGACTGGAAAAAAAATTTGCGTTTGCCCTATTGTTACAGTTTGTAATTATTTATAACTGTTTAAGTTTTAAAGAGAAAGCCAGTCCAACCATTTTCCACAAACTGAACTAAAAGTAAATGTCAGGTATGCAAGTAAAAATATTTTGCCACAAACTTTCTCATGTATGACTTGACTTTTTTCTTTTCCAGAAATTTAACAACTAAAATTAAATAAATAAACTATGAAAAGTCACAAACTCAAATTGCAACATGACTGTTATTTAGTTTATGACAGAGCTAAGAGCTTCACCTGCTCCAGCCTGAGGCCGTACGGTCTGGGGTCCAGTACACTGTCATTAGGTCCAGCTCTGGTTCTGGTTGTATAACGTCTAGAACACACGCGGATCAGGACTGGTGTGTGTGTGGTGTGTGTGGTTACCTTGGTCGTTCATGCTGTCCATGATGGTCATGAGCTTCTTCAGTCTGGCCATCGACTCCTGCTCATTCCCTTTACTCATGAAATCTGTTCCGAAGCCTGGAATCATCCCCTACACACACACACACACACACACACACACACACACACACACACACACACACACACTCTAAATGTTGTGCTTTCCACAGGTAACTGAACCACAGCCGGTGCAGTAGATGCTCACTAACAACCCCTAAAACCCCTTAAACCCACTAACGCCCCCTTAAACCCACTAACAACCCCTTAAACCCACTAACAACCCCTTAAACCCCTAACACCCCCTTAAACCCACTAACTCCCCCTAAAACCCACTAACAACCCCTTAAACCCACTAACAACCCCTTAAACCCACTAACAACCCCTTAAACCCCTAACACCCCCTTAAACCCACTAACGCCCCCTTAAACCCACTAACAACCCCTTAAACCCACTAACAACCCCTTAAACCCACTAACAACCCCTTAAACCCCTAACACCCCCTTAAACCCACTAACTCCCCCTAAAACCCCTTAAACCCACTAACTCCCCCTAAAACCCCTTAAACCCACTAACGCCCCCTTAAACCCACTAACAACCCCTTAAACCCACTAACGCCCCCTTAAACCCCTAACGCCCCCTTAAACCCACTAACGCCCCCTTAAACCCCTAACACCCCCTAGCAGGCGTGTTCAGGTGAGAGCAGGCGTGTTCAGGTGAGAGCAGGTGTGTTCAGGTGAGAGCAGGCGTGTTCAGGTGTGTTCAGGTGAGAGCAGGTGTGTTCAGGTGAGAGCAGGCGTGTTCAGGTGAGAGCAGGTGTGTTCAGGTGTGTTCAGGTGAGAGCAGGTGTGTTCAGGTGAGAGCAGGTGTGTTCAGGTGAGAGCAGGCGTGTTCAGGTGAGAGCAGGCGTGTTCAGGTGAGAGCAGGTGTGTTCAGGTGTGTTCAGGTGAGAGCAGGTGTGTTCAGGTGAGAGCAGGTGTGTTCAGGTGAGAGCAGGTGTGTTCAGGTGAGAGCAGGTGTGTTCAGGCGTGTTCAGGTGAGAGCAGGCGTGTTCAGGTGAGAGCAGGCGTGTTCAGGTGAGAGCAGGTGTGTTCAGGCGAGAGCAGGTGTGTTCAGGTGAGAGCAGGTGTGTTCAGGTGAGAGCAGGTGTGTGCAGGTGAGAGCAGGTGTGTTCAGGTGAGAGCAGGTGTGTTCAGGTGAGAGCAGGTGTGTTCAGGTGAGAGCAGGTGTGTGCAGGCGAGAGCAGGTGTGTTCAGGTGAGAGCAGGTGTGTTCAGGTGAGAGCAGGTGTGTTCAGGCGAGAGCAGGTGTGTTCAGGCGAGAGCAGGTGTGTTCAGGTGAGAGCAGGTGTGTTCAGGTGAGAGCAGGTGTGTTCAGGTGAGAGCAGGTGTGTGCAGGTGAGAGCAGGTGTGTTCAGGTGAGAGCAGGTGTGTTCAGGTGAGAGCAGGTGTGTTCAGGTGAGAGCAGGTGTGTGCAGGCGAGAGCAGGTGTGTTCAGGTGAGAGCAGGTGTGTTCAGGTGAGAGCAGGTGTGTGCAGGTGAGAGCAGGTGTGTTCAGGTGAGAGCAGGTGTGTTCAGGTGAGAGCAGGTGTGTGCAGGCGAGAGCAGGTGTGTGCAGGTGAGAGCAGGTGTGTTCAGGTGAGAGCAGGTGTGTTCAGGTGAGAGCAGGTGTGTGCAGGCGAGAGCAGGTGTGTTCAGGTGAGAGCAGGTGTGTTCAGGTGAGAGCAGGTGTGTTCAGGCGAGAGCAGGTGTGTTCAGGTGAGAGCAGGTGTGTTCAGGTGAGAGCAGGTGTGTGCAGGTGAGAGCAGGTGTGTTCAGGTGAGAGCAGGTGTGTTCAGGTGAGAGCAGGTGTGTGCAGGTGAGAGCAGGTGTGTTCAGGTGAGAGCAGGTGTGTTCAGGTGAGAGCAGGTGTGTTCAGGTGAGAGCAGGTGTGTTCAGGCGAGAGCAGGCGTGTTCAGGTGAGAGCAGGTGTGTTCAGGTGAGAGCAGGTGTGTTCAGGCGAGAGCAGGTGTGTTCAGGTGAGAGCAGGTGTGTTCAGGTGAGAGCAGGTGTGTTCAGGCGAGAGCAGGCGTGTTCAGGTGAGAGCAGGTGTGTTCAGGTGAGAGCAGGTGTGTTCAGGTGAGAGCAGGCGTGTTCAGGTGAGAGCAGGTGTGTTCAGGCGAGAGCAGGTGTGTTCAGGTGAGAGCAGGCGAGAGCAGGTATCAGTTTGAGATCATGATCTGTCCATCAGAGGCTCCTCCTCCTGGAGCTCTCAGATGGGACGGGGTTGCATCAAAGGAAAGCTCTGATACAATCCAACAGTTCCCTTAGCGAGGCCATCATCATCATCATCATCATCATCATCATCATCATCATCATCAGCTGTTCCTGACTGGATCTGCTGGTGCTGGTGTGTGATTACCATGATCTGTCCAAAGGGGCCCATCTTCATGATGTTCTGGAACTGCTCGTACATGTCTCTGAGGGTGAACTGTCCTGCAGGTGAGAGCGCACAGGTGAGACACGCCGTCTGACACCGACCTGGGGTGCAACTACCTACTTTTTGAGGGGTACGCAAAAACGTTACAGCAACCCCCCCCCTCAGCCTCAGTTTCTTTTGTTTCCGTGTATAAATCTTATTCATTCATGAATTTGCATTCCAGTCTTTTATTTCAAGTTCCATACATACATATAACAGCAGAATGATCAGCTCAATCACAAACTAAAAAGAAATTATGACATCTGAACAACAGTTTGTACCGTATGTAACAATGTTAACACTAAATTGTAACATGTCGTGCCTTTGCACTCGCCCATTTGTCAAGAATGTCCTCAAATGAAATAGACCGTGCCACACTGTTTTCAATAGAGATCACTGCTAACTGGGTCAAGCATCATCTCTGTCATTATTGACTTGTCATGTCTGCCTGCACTAATTTTCCCGAAAGGACACAAGTTGGTCAGCAGAAATTAAACTATACTGAGCATCTAGGTTTTTGTGCAACAAGCATTTTTAATAGCTTTGAATAAATTGCACATCTTGCTTATGCAATGTTTCAATATAAATCATATTTAGAAATTAATTACTTAGTATCAGTGGCCAACACTTCCACCTAATATTAGAAAAACTTCTTCACTTCCCCTGTCTGATTCTTTCTCTCTCTTTTCTTGTGAAGGAGCAGAGGTGCGTAATCAGTGACGTGCTGCTGTTATTAATCATATAAATTACACATAAACGCTGTTAAATACAGAAAATGCACACTCCAAATAATTCCCCCCCCCCTGTTGTTTTGGCGCCCCGATGCGCCGCATAAAGTGCATACACACTTTTTGCACCACTGACACCGCGGGCGGCACCGCGGGCGGCACCGCGGGCGGTGGGATGCCAAGCTCGCCTCCTCACCGTGTTTCAGCTTGTCGATCAGCTCCTCGTTGTCGTCCAGCTTCAGCTCGTTCACCCTGTCGATCAGCCCTTCGATGTCGCCCATCCCTGGGAGAAGTTCAGACGTTTCAGTGACAGACAGACACCAGCAGCAATTCTGAGGTGATAAAAGAGACTGCAGACTGCAGCTGCCACCACTCTCCTACACACATTTCTTACAGTCCGTCTGTAAAACCTGTAAAACTCCAGGATTAATGTTCAGATGGACATGGTGTTGGTACGAGGACCAATCCTTGTTTCTCCCGAGGGTGGTAGAACAGGTCCTGAGCTGGTTCTGGTCTGTCTCAGAAACATTCTGGTGGTGGTTGGCCAAAGGTCAGACTGAACCCAGCACTACACTGCAAGTGTCCTTGACAGCGTTTCCTTCAGACTCGCTGCTGTTCACTTCTGAAACACGTTTGGACGATGTTCACCGACTCCAGCGGGCGGAACCACAACCCGAACTGAGAAGGTTCTTACCAAGAAGTTTACTGATGAATGGCTGAGTCTTGAAGGGCTCAAAGTCGTCGATGTGTTCTCCTGTGCCGATGAAGATAATGGGACTCCTGGTGGCCGCCACACTGCCAGGAAACCGCACAAGGAGGAGAGTAAACCAACACCTTAGTGACATCGTCACACACAGAAGAGGCTGGACTTACGCGCTCAAAGCTCCGCCCCCCTTGGCGTGTCCGTCCAGCTTGGTAACGATCACAGACGCCACATCCACTTTGTCTTTGAAGGCCTTTGCCTGAGCCTCGCAGGCCTGACCGATGGACGCGTCCATCACATACACAATGTTGTCGGGTTGCTATGGAAACAGGAGCATCCTCTCACCACTGAAGGTCCAACATCTGCTGCCTACTCACAAGCCCACTGTGGTGCTTTCAGGTACTCACCACAGCGTTGGACACCTGCAGCATCTCCTCGAACAGCGAGTCCTCCTGCTTGTGTCGTCCACTCGTGTCCACGATGATGATCTCAAAGTTCTCCGCTTTGAACTTCTCCACACCCTCGGCGGCAATCACCACGGGATCCATCTCTGTGTAACTGAGCACAACTCTGGGTCAGGAGGGCCCCAAACGCCCCGCTCAACGCCGTCAGGAGGGCCCCAAACGCCCCGCTCAACGCCGTCAGGAGGGCCCCAAAAGCACCACTCAACGCCGTCAGGAGGGCCCCAAACGCCCCGCTCAACGCCGTCAGGAGGGCCCCAAACGCCCCGCTCAACGGCGTCAGGAGGGCCCCAAACGCCCCGCTCAACGCCGTCAGGAGGGCCCCAAACGCACCGCTCAACCCCGTCAGGAGGGCCCCAAACGCACCGCTCAACCCCGTCAGGAGGGCCCCAAACGCCCCGCTCAACGGCGTCAGGAGGGCCCCAAACGCCCCGCTCAACGCTGTCAGGAGGGCCCCAAACGCCCCGCTCAACGCTGTCAGGAGGGCCCCAAACGCACCGCTCAACCCCGTCAGGAGGGCCCCAAAAGCACCGCTCAACCCCGTCAGGAGGGCCCCAAACGCACCGCTCAACCCCGTCAGGAGGGCCCCAAACGCACCGCTCAACGCTGTCAGGAGGGCCCCAAACGCAACGCTCAACCCCGTCAGGAGGGCCCCAAACGCACCGCTCAACGTGCCCCCCGCTCAAATGCCGAGGCGTTCCCCTCCTCCAGAGCATCTCCTGGTCTTACCACATCAACATCCTGGTGAAGAATTCCCAGCAGCAGCTCCAGCACCTCTAGAGCACGTGTCAGACTCCTGTCCTGCATGTTTTAGATGTGTCCCTGCATCAGCACACCGTGATACAAGGAGCTGTGTCACCAACAGAACTGTTCAGACCTCTTCGACAAGCTGGTGACGAATCAGAATCAGGTGTGTTGTTGCAGGGAAACAACTAAAACATGCAGGACTGGAGTCCGACACCCCTGCAGAGACTCCGACACTAGAAACTCCCACTACAGGTCCTAAACCACTCCGCCACTGTGTTCCTGAGTGGGAGCATCATTCTCTCAGCAGAGGGGACCCCAGGGACCCCCAGGAGCTCCCTGGGTACAGGCTGAGAGCCAGGAACCACCAAACACCTCAGTCACCCTGCAACCATCAGGAGACACCTGCACCAGCTGAGGAGGAGCTTGTTGGATCTGAAACAACTTCCTGTCACTGAGACCATCTGCTGTAACATCTGGACAGCATCTGGACACGTCCCAGTAACACTGCTGCTTAACAGCGTCTACTGTTAATTCGCTCGTGCAGCTTTGAGACACTGATTTTCCTTTGATGGAGGTGCTGCTGATTCTGCTGGACACAACAGCATCGGTGTGGGGGAGTATAGAGGGGATTAGCATGACGTCACAGATGAGACTTCACAGCAGGTTACGCCCACTGAGTGTCAGAAAGACTGAGTGTCAGAAAGACTGAGTGTCAGAAAGACTGAGTGACAGAAAGACTGAGTGTCAGAAGGACTGAGTGTCAGAAACACTGAGTGACAGAAAGACTGAGTGACAGAAAGACTGAGTGACAGAAAGACTGAGTGACAGAAAGACTGAGTGACGGAAAGACTGAGTGACAGAAAGACTGAGTGACAGAAAGACTGAGTGTCAGAAAGACTGAGTGACAGAAAGACTGAGTGTCAGAAAGACTGAGTGACAGAAAGACTGAGTGACAGAAAGACTGAGTGACGGAAAGACTGAGTGACAGAAAGACTGAGTGACAGAAAGACTGAGTGGCAGCGTAAACTTTCAGTTTGAGCAACTGGAAAACATCTAAAATGGGAAAGAGCTGTTGTGCGATCAACTGTACTCATAGATTTAGCAAGAAATCAGAGTTATCGTTTTACAGACTGCCGAAAAATAAGCTTAAGAGAGACAAATGGATCGCTGCAATTCACAGAAACAACTGGATTTCAGGCACCAAAACGTGGATTTGCGGTTCCCATTTTGTATCAGGTAATGTTGGATTTTTGGGTAGCTAACGTTAAACGGTCAAATCATAAAGTTCGGTGTCCTCATCACTTTAATTTCACCAACAAATCCTGCCTTGAAGTCGGACCAAGAGTCAAGACTTTTGTATTTCCCCGGCGTAGAAATTAAGTACATATAAATATCAGGAAACTGGATTCGTGGCCAAATATTAATGTCTATGGACCACTGGTTCTTGGTAACTGTACCAAATATTAATGTCCATAGACCACTGGTTCTTGGTAACTGTACCAAATATTAATGTCCATGGACCACTGGTTCTTGGTAACTGTACCAAATATTAATGTCCATAGACCACTGGTTCTTGGTAACTGTACCAAATATTAATGTCCATGGACCACTGGTTCTTGGTAACTGTACCAAATATTAATGTCCATGGACCACTGGTTCTTGGTAACTGTACCAAATATTAATGTCCATAGACCACTGGTTCTTGGTAACTGTACCAAATATTAATGTCCATGGACCACTGGTTCTTGGTAACTGTACCAAATATTAATGTCCATGGACCACTGGTTCTTGGTAACTGTACCAAATATTAATGTCCATAGACCACTGGTTCTTGGTAACTGTACCAAATATTAATGTCCATGGACCACTGGTTCTTGGTAACTGTACCAAATATTAATGTCCATGGACCACTGGTTCTTGGTAACTGTACCAAATATTAATGTCCATAGACCACTGGTTCTTGGTAACTGTACCAAATATTAATGTCCATGGACCACTGGTTCTTGGTAACTGTACCAAATATTAATGTCCATGGACCACTGGTTCTTGGTAACTGTACCAAATATTAATGTCCATAGACCACTGGTTCTTGGTAACTGTACCAAATATTAATGTCCATGGACCACTGGTTCTTGGTAACTGTACCAAATATTAATGTCCATGGACCACTGGTTCTTGGTAACTGTACCAAATATTAATGTCCATAGACCACTGGTTCTTGGTAACTGTACCAAATATTAATGTCCATAGACCACTGGTTCTTGGTAACTGTACCAAATATTAATGTCCATGGTCCACTGGTTCTTGGGGTAACTGTACCAAATATTAATGTCCATGGACCACTGGTTCTTGGTAACTGTACCAAATATTAATGTCCATGGACCACTGGTTCTTGGGGTAACTGTACCAAATATTAATGTCCATGGACCACTGGTTCTTGGGGTAACTGTACCAAATATGAATGTCCATGGACCACTGGTTCTTGGTAACTGTACCAAATATTAATGTCAATGGACCACTGGTTCTTGGTAACTGTACCAAATATTAATGTCCATGGACCACTGGTTCTTGGTAACTGTACCAAATATTAATGTCCATGGACCACTGGTTCTTGGTAACTGTACCAAATATGAATGTCCATGGACCACTGGTTCTTGGTAACTGTACCAAATATTAATGTCAATGGACCACTGGTTCTTGGTAACTGTACCAAATATTAATGTCCATGGACCACTGGTTCTTGGTAACTGTACCAAATATTAATGTCCATGGACCACTGGTTCTTGGGGTAACTGTACCAAATATTAATGTCCATGGACCACTGGTTCTTGGTAACTGTACCAAATATTAATGTCCATGGACCACTGGTTCTTGGTAACTGTACCAAATATTAATGTCCATGGACCACTGGTTCTTGGGGTAACTGTCAAGTCCAACTGACTTTAATTTAAGCTGATAATCATCTGTTATTCCGTCTTCTCCACTAGTTTCAATTCAATTTTATTTATATAGCGTCTAATACAACAGATGTTGTCTCTAGACGCTTTCCAGAGATCCAGAACATGAACATAAACATAAACATAAACATAAACCCCCGAGCAATTATTATATAAACAATGGCAGGTAAAAACTCCCATAGTGGGAGAAAAGCCTTAAGCCAAACAGTGGCAAGGAAAAACTCCCCTTTAGGAGGGAAGAAACCTTGAGCAGGACCAGGCTCATAAGGACCCGAAGGCCAGGAGGGTCCCCCCTCTACACTAGCTGTAGAGGGAGGAGAGCTGTAGAGAAACAGCTGCAACACTAGTTGCCACTCAGTGTGAGTAAGGGGGGAGGGGGGGGGTCCAGTGGGGAAGTGACGTCAATGCAGACCCTCTATTTGGGTTTCCTTTTTACAAACAGACTTCCAGAAACAACTGCCGTGTGACTTCCTGTTTCCAGGTGTTGGACTGGGCTTGGTGTCAAGCATCAGCATGAGAACTAGGGCTGCAGCTATCGAATATTTTATTAATCGAGTATTCTACTGAAAATTCCATCGATTAATCGAATAATCGGATAAAACATATTTTTGTTTAGTTAAAGAGCAATTATAAATATACATAAGATGTTAGATGTTAATTGACATCACTAAGACTAAATTATATAATACAGTAGGTTCTTGGATGTGCATTTAAAAACCCTGAACTTACACCAGTTGACCAAATTCACTGCCTTCACTCAAAAAACTAACGATCTTACCAAGAAATTTTCTTATTTCTAACCTAAAAATGCCATTACACCTGATAACACACATCACTTAAAAGGATAGGTGTTTTTCCCCACTTGTTTCAATTGAACTTTAATTTGTGTCAAGCACATTTTAAGTTCTAGTTAAGTTTTAAGTTAAAGTATAAGATTTTGAGTTTTGGCAGTGTTTAAAATAAAATTCTGAGCCCTGCTGTATTGGAGCACATTAGACACCAGTGCTGCTTGTTTTATCCATAAATAACTACAGAGCTAAAATTGAAAACTACCCAGTTAGCTTTATTACGTTTTTATTTTTCTGACATTTTTTGCCTTTTCTTTTAGTTAAAGCTGTAACGGGAACAGATGTTTAGAGGAACCTATGTATGTACCGGGTTAGAGGGGGAACATATAGGAGAACGGACCAGAAGAATATAGCGTGGATTGAAAATAAAAGTTAAGCACTGAGCTACATGTGTCTCGCGTCTGGGCCATTGCAGACTGCCTGAGCACTTTATATATATCTATGCCTGAGCATTGCATGTTACTAAAACCAAACATATCCACCGCCTCTTTCTTCTTCCTTTACGTGCGCGGCGTCAGCGCGTTGTGCTGCATTAAATGTAGTCCGGGCGAAACACCCTGCTTTGAGCTGGCAAAATTAAACGATTCCTCGAGGCAGAGAAAATTCCTCGATCATTTTTTGTAATCGAATTACTCGAATTATTCGAGGAATCGTTTCAGCCTTAATGAGAACGCTTTACTGGAACATCCAGGACACGACCCCACGCCCAAGTTTCCAGAGGTGGAGCATTGTTAATAAACATTTAAGTTGAATCAAGCTTCGCCTTTCAACTCAGCTCCCTCTTCACCACGACGGTCCAGTACACCGACCGCATAACTGCAGACGCTGCACCGATCCGTCTGTCAATCTCACGCCAATATCCACTCTAGTATCTCAAAATTCATTTGGAAAGGGAAGCAACCTATAGTAAAACTAGCCACTCTCCAGCATGATAAAACCGCAGCAGGTCTATCACTTCCTAACTTCAAACTTTATGCATTAGTTTTTATTTTCAGACTTCTTTCTGTTTGTTTTGACCCACACATACAGGTGTCTTGGAGGCCCATAGAAGAACATTTAGGCCCAATCTCAATACTCCCCCTACTTTTCTTCACTCGCCCTTCTTTTCTTCCCTACCCCCTAAAAAAGAAGGGGGAGATTTTAGGGCACTTGAGATCTAGGGCCCTTGGCCCAGATGCCTGTCCCATTTCTCCTACTCCCCCTCGTTTTCATCCCTACCCTGATCAGGAAGCTGAGAGCCAAAAGCTGTTTTAATTTCAGCTGTAGCGCTGTTAATATGCCACTTTATTAAGTTTTAATATTTTTTCAGCCGTAAAAGTAACCGTTAAGATCCCCAACCTGGGCTCAGTTTATCCAAATAACGCCTGTTAAGAAATTTGCTCAGAAGATTTCGGGATTTCTGCCTGACTGCCGGCTCCGGAGCTTATGGGTCTGCGTTAAATCGTCGCAGAGCCTACGGCGTAGGGTTCGGTGTACGGCGCGCGTCGCAGCGTAACCTACACCGTAGGCTCTGCGTCGATTTAACACAGAACCATAAATCAGATCCGCTATCTTCACTTCAGCTTTATCTGAAAGTGTGTAAATTACCCAGATAACAGCTGGATTACTTTGTGGTTTCTGAAAACTATTATATCAGAAACATCCAAAACAAATCTGACGAGTCACAGGATTATTTCTCTCTATTTCTCACAAAAAAAATGCTTGCTCCCTCGGTCACAATCTGAGACGAGTCTGCAAATGATGTTTGCCCTCGGTCGACGAGTCAAATCGACGCAGAGCCTACGGCGTAGCTTACGTACGGTATTACGGTATTTAACACCAAAAAAAAACAAATCAATTCATCTCTTTGCAGTTTTTGTTAAAGTAAGACCACAGGATCATTCCTTCACATGTTTTGGCAATACCCGCCTGTATTATCATTCTGGCAAAAAGTCTGTATATATCCAACGTCACTGGAAAGGCAACCCCATGTCCTCCCAGGGTCTGACTAATGACGACTCTCAGTTACATTTACAATACAAAGAAAAAGTTGTGGACCTGGCAGGATTAACAGTTGCTAAAAAAATGCTTGCTCTTCGATGGAAACCACCGATCTACCAACATGTCACTGGTTTAATCTGTTGGACATTCTACATATGGAACTTTCAGTGGCAAGAATTCATGGTGCGGGACCCGGACATTAAAAATATGGACACATGCCATTGAAAAACTGTCTGGTACCGCCGTCGCCGCAACTGCCCAAGACAAGGAAACTGGGAAGGTCCCTGAACTCAACACAGGATCCATCTCTGTGTAACTGAATGCAACGGGGACTCTGGAGGGTCCCTGAACGCACCACCTGCAGAGGAACCACTTACCTGCCGTAAAACGGGATTCTGGCTTTGGTGGCATTCTGCTTCAGTTGATCGAAGGCACCTGAGAGAAGAAACTACGTTTAACAAAAACACCAGTCCTGCTGCTGGAAATGAGTTCCCTGAGGGGCGTGGCTGTGTGTGTGTGTGTGTGTGTGTGTGTGTGTGTGTGTGTGTGTGTGTGTGTGTGTGTGTGGGGGGGGGGGTGGCTGTGTGTGTGGGGGGCGTGGCTGTGTGTGTGTGTGTGTGTGTGGGGGGGGGGGGGGCGTGGCTTGGCTTGGGGGGGCGGGGGGGGTACCTGCTCTGAAGGTGTCCGCACAGATTAGACAGGTCTTCCACCCCTTCCTCTGGTAATAATACGCCAACTGCAAGAAGAGCACACGTCAGAGAAGACGCCTGTGTGGACACGAGTCTCCGTCCTGACTGGTTCTGACTGGTTCTAGCTAGTTCTGGTTGGTTCTGACTGGTTCTAGCTAGTTCTGGTTGGTTCTGACTGGTTCTAGCTAGTTCTGGTTGGTTTTGACTGGTTCTAGCTAGTTCTGGTTGGTTTTGACTGGTTCTGAGCTCGGTTTTGACTGGTTCTGACTGGTTCTAGCTAGTTCTGGTTGGTTCTGACTGGTTCTGACTGGTTCTAGCTAGTTCTCGTTGGTTTTGACTGGTTCTGACTGGTTCTAGCTAGTTCTCGTTGGTTTTGACTGGTTCTGACTGGTTCTAGCTAGTTCTCGTTGGTTTTGACTGGTTCTGACTGGTTCTAGCTAGTTCTCGTTGGTTTTGACTGGTTCTGACTGGTTCTAGCTAGTTCTCGTTGGTTTTGACTGGTTCTGACTGGTTCTAGCTAGTTCTCGTTGGTTTTGACTGGTTCTAGCTGGTTCTCGTTGGTTTTGACTGGTTCTGACTGGTTCTAGCTAGTTCTCGTTGGTTTTGACTGGTTTTGACTGGTTCTAGCTAGTTCTCGTTGGTTTTGACTGGTTTTGACTGGTTCTAGCTAGTTCTCGTTGGTTTTGACTGGTTCTGACTGGTTCTAGCTAGTTCTCGTTGGTTTTGACTGGTTCTGACTGGTTCTAGCTAGTTCTCGTTGGTTTTGACTGGTTCTGACTGGTTCTAGCTAGTTCTCGTTGGTTTTGACTGGTTTTGACTGGTTCTAGCTAGTTCTCGTTGGTTTTGACTGGTTCTGACTGGTTCTAGCTAGTTCTCGTTGGTTTTGACTGGTTCTGAGCTGGGTACTGACTCTCCTCTGCCCTCTAAGGGTTCTGAGACTGAGGAGCTTCCTGGAGTCAACCTTCATGGTCATTTAGAAACCTGGCGCGTCAGAGACCTATAGATGACATCACATACCCCTTTTACACCAAGCTGGTTCCAGGGCTGGTTCTGGGCTAGAGCCAGACTTAGCACCAGTTTTTTGGTTTTACACAGCCTAAGCGCCGGCTCCTGGCTCTCAAAACGGGTGCTACGCCAGCCCCTTTGAGCTGCTGGGCCAGCTCAAAGAACCGCTTTACGTCGGGGGCTGGGGGCGGGGCTGGGGACGGTGTTACTGAACAACCAAAGCAGAATAAACACGGAAGCGCGCCGTTTTTAAACAACGGAGCGTGGAAGACGGTGGTTAAGTTAGCAGACTCTTTTATTATTACATCCATTTATTTAATAATGGATGTAAAACAGAAGCAGCAGTGGTCTACGGTACAATCCATCAACAGTAACGTCTGCGGGCACGGAGTCCGCCGATGCAGCGGCTCCCAGCCCGCGTCCCAGCCCGCGGGGAAGCGTTCCAGCCCTGGGACGCTTCCCCGGGGGCTTGGACGCCGGGGAAGCGCTGCTGCCCCGGCGGGGAAGCGCTGCTGCCCCGGCGGGGAAGCGCTGCTGCCCCGGCGGGGAAGCGCTGCTGCCCCGGCGGGGGAGCGCTGCTGCCGAGGCGGGGAAGCGCTGCTGCCGAGGCGGGGAAGCGCTGCTGCCGAGGCAGCGGCGATGGCTCCGTGCCCGCCGGTACTCCGGCTCCGTGCCCGCCGAGGCAGCGCAGCTCGATCCATTTATTTAATAAAAATGCCTGGCCCGCGGGGATGCCTCCCAGCCCACGGTTCTGGTTCTGGTTCTGGTTCTGGTTCTGGTACACCAACGTAGAGCCTACGGCGTATGTTACGTAGGAGGAGAGGAGAAGAGCTCCTGTCCCCCGGGGCTGCCGGCTGTGACGATCGACGCAGAGCCTACGGCGTAAGTTACGCGGCGACGGGCTCCGTACGCCGTACCCTACGCCGTAGGCTCTGCGTCGATTTAACGCGGAACCATAAATCAGCTCCGGAGCCGGCAGACAGCCAGAAATTCCGAAATTTTCAGAGCAAATTTCTTAACAGGCGTTATTTGGATAAACTGAGCCCAGGTTGGGGATCTTAAAGGTTACTTTACCTGAAAAAATATTAAAACTTAATAAAGTGCCATATTAACAGCACTACAGCTGAAATTAAAACAGCTTTTGGCTCTCAGCTTCCTGATCAGGGTGGGGATGAAAACGAGGGGGAGTGGTGACGTGATGACGTGGCTCTCTGGCCAGCTCCTGGGCAGCACCAGCTCTGTGTAAAAGCAAACGGTTCTTACTTAGAACCAACCGCGAACCGGCTCTAGCACCAGCACTAGCACCAGCCCTGGAACCAGCTTGGTGTAAAAGGGGTAACAGAGGTGTGTCCAGGATCGTACAGCACGGCTGTGTGTCATCTTTACACCATCGTCTTCACACCTTTAGATGCCAGTTTTTGAATAATTTCTCATTGTTGCGCTGATGCTCCGCTGCTTAAATGATGGTGGTGGTTATTTTGAAAAGTGGGTTATAGGGGTTTCCAACAGGAAAGGCTGCACAGTCCTTCAGAAGGAGGTACCTTGGAGCACGTGGTGGTCTTGCCGCTGCCCTGCAGACCCACAAACATGATAACGTTGTTCTTTCCTTTGGTGGGGGTCCAGGCTTTCACACCAGGGTCCACCAGCTGCAACAGACATCACACGTCAACATTTCACACCCCAGAAGGCCCGACATGATGAGCTGGTCCCGCTGTGCTGGTCCCGCTGTGCTCACCTTCACCAGCTCCTTGAACACGGCGTGCTGGATCATCCTCCTCTTGTTCAGCCCAGAGGCCATCTCCTCCAGGTCTATGGCCGACCTGAGGGACAACACGCCTCGTCAGCAGCTGCAGGGACACAACCCGCCGCTGCAGGGACACAACCCGCCACCGCCGCAGGGACACAACCCGCCGCCGCAGGGACACAACCCGCCACCGCCGCAGGGACACAACCCGCCACCGCCGCAGGGACACAACCCGCCACCGCCGCAGGGACACAACCCGCCACCGCCGCAGGGACACAACCCGCCACCGCCGCAGGGACACAACCCGCCGCCGCAGGGACACAACCCGCCACCGCCGCAGGGACACAACCCGCCACCGCCGCAGGGACACAACCCGCCGCCGCCGCAGGGACACAACCCGCCACCGCCGCAGGGACACAACCCGCCGCCGCCGCAGGGACACAACCCGCCACCGCCGCAGGGACACAACCCGCCACCGCCGCAGGGACACAACCCGCCGCCGCAGGGACACAACCCGCCGCCGCAGGGACACAACCTGCTGCACGTTTGGTTGCTGGTTTATTTAGCATTAGCAACAGCATTAGCTAGTCTTCCTGGGGTCCGACACACACACAAATTAACACTTAATACATAACATACATTATACATGACAAACAAAACAATAATAGACACATCTCCCTTAGTTACAAACAACACAGAGGATAAAACTAAATCACCATCATTCTCAGACATAAATACATAGAAATTAAATCAAATAGCACGGTGGCTTAGTGGTTAGCACTGTTGCCTCACAGCAAGAAGGTCCCCGGTTCGACTCCCAGGCCCGGCAGGGTCTTTCTGTGTGGAGTTTGCATGTTCTCCCCGTGCTTGCGTGGGTTTCCTCCGGATACTCCGGTTTCCTCCCACAGTCCAAAAACATGCATACTGGGTTAATTGGTGATTCTAAATTGCCCGTAGGTGTGAGTGTGGTTGTGAGCATGGTTTGTGTGTTTATATGTGGCCCTGCGATGGACTGGTGACCTGTCCAGGGTGTAACCCCTGCCTCTCACCTGAAATGAGCTGGGATAGGCTCCAGCAGACCCCCGTGACCCCGCAAGGGATAAAGCGGGTATAGATAATGAATCAAATAAATCAAATAAAACGCCTTCATAAACAAAACCTGCCTGAAATGACCTGATCTTAGAATTCTTGACCACTTTTCACCTTAATAATCATATTAATAAGCTTGTAATACGGCTTCCACTACCTGTAATTTTATTCAAACTTCATTCTGTTCCTTCTAAATGTCAAATCATCATTCTCATCAATCATCATTTTAAAAGATATTGTTTCAACTGAAACTTAAACCAATCTTTGATATCTGCATGAGAAATATGAACTTGTATAGAGTTCCAGCCAACCATGGCTCTGTAAGAAAAAAGTTCTCTGAATCCTTTCTGATATGATTCTTGTACTGTAACCATGGTGAGCAAAATGATAATATAATCTGTCATACAGTTGTTTCGGAGATCGTGTCACCAGTATATTCCTCAAAGAATTTAACAAAGTATAGGTAGACCTTTGTCTTATAGATATCCAGCCTAGATTCTTATACTGGACATATTAAATCTCACATTAGGTCTCTGGAGGAGCTGCCGACTCACTTGACATTCTCTCTGAGCTGTTTGACCAGTTTGATGTTGACGTCGGCCTCCAGCAGAGCGGCGCAGACCTCCTTCAACATGGCGTTCAACACCTGGAAACAAACACATCAGGATCAGGAGGGGGGTGGATCCCTCAAAGCTGCAGTCCTTCACTGGTACAGGTCACGTCTGACTGACGGGAGTGTTTCTGGACCGTTTGGTGACATCCGTCACAGGTGGAGAACCCCACAGAACCGTGCTGGGCCCGCCATCGCCTTTGTTAAGACACATAGTGTGCGTCCCAATCCTCCCCCTCGCTTTCTTCACTACCCCTAAATTTTGCTCGTTCCCGTGAGGGTAGTGGTGTCCCAATTCCTCTTTTCCCCTAGGGGGAGGGGGCATAACGAGGGCGAGGGGCTGAGAATAGCCCCTTCAAATCGAGGGATTTCAGATGCTCACTTCGCGAGCGAGGGGGTATAAAAATTTCCCAGAATGCTTTTTGTCCTCATTTGCGGGCTGAATCAAAAAAAAAACAAACATGGCGGACATTTCTTATATGAATAAAATCAATATTTGAGTATAAAAATGCGTTTTGATTACATTTCTAACGAGAAATATATATTTTACTTTCATAATATTCACTCAGTGAATGTACATAATCC
The DNA here is from genome assembly GCF_033807715.1 of Cololabis saira. NCBI lineage: Eukaryota > Metazoa > Chordata > Actinopteri > Beloniformes > Belonidae > Cololabis > Cololabis saira. Next base: position 832,970 of record NC_084602.1, read on the forward strand.
CTTTTTTGTCCGTTGTTCACGAAGATCGCGCCGGAGTAAAGGCTGTTAGGTTACGCCGTAGGCTACGTAACCTACGCCGTAGGCTACGTAAGCTACGGCGTAGGCTACGTAAGCTACGGCGTAGGCTACGTAAGCTACGCCGTAGGCTCTGCATAGATTTGACACGCCGACCGAGGGCAAACATCATTTGCAGACTCGTCTCAGATTGTGACCGAGGGAGCAAGCATTTTTTTGTGGGAAATAGAGAGAAATAATCCTGAGACTCGTCAGATTTGTTTTGGATGTTTCTGATATAATAGTTTCGGAGCAAATTTCTTAACAGGCGTAGCTACAACTGTTAGATTTCATCTACTCACTCACTCACTCATCTTCTCCCGCTTTATCCGTTACCGGGTCGCGGGGGCAGCAGCCTCAGCAGGGATGCCCAGACTTCCCTCACCCCAGACACTTCCTCCAGCTCTTCCAGGGGGAGTCCGAGGCGTTCCCAGGCCAGCCGAGAGACATAGTCTCTCCAGCGTGTCCTGGGTCTTCCCCGGGGTCTCCTCCCGGTGGGACATGCCTGGAACACCTCCCTAGGGAGGCGTCCAGGAGGCATCCGGTACAGATGCCCAAGCCACCTCAGCTGACTCCTCTCAACGTGAAGGAGCAGCGGCTCGACTCCGAGCTCCTCCCGGGTGACCGAACTCCTCACCCTATCTCTAAGGGAGCGTCCAGCCACCCTGCGGAGGAAACTCATCTCGGCCGCTTGTATCCGCGATCTTGTCCTTTCGGTCACTACCCAAAGTTCATGACCATAGGTGAGGGTAGGGGCGTAGATTGACCGGTAAATCGAGAGCTTCGCCTTTCAACTCAGCTCCCTCTTTACCACGACGGTCCAGTACATCGACCGCATTACTGCGGACGCTGCACCGATCCGCCTGTCAATCTCACGCTCCATTGTTCCCTCACTCGTGAACAAGATCCCGAGATACTTGAACTCCTCAACCTGAGGCAGGACTTCTCCACCCACCCGGAGAAGGCATGCCACCCTTTTCCGGTGGAGAACCATGGCCTCGGTCTTGGAGGTGCTGATTCTCATCCCTGCCGCGTCGCACTCGGCCGCAAACCGCCCCAGCACATACTGGAGGTCCCGGTCTGATGAAGCCAACAGGACAACATCATCTGCAAAAAGCAGAGATGAAATCCTGAGGTTCCCAAACCGGATCCCCTCCGGCCCCTGGCTGCGCCTAGAAATCCTGTCCATAAAAATTATGAACAGGACCGGTGACAAAGGGCAGCCCTGCCGGAGTCTAACATGCACCGGGAACAAGTCTGACTTACTGCCGGCAATGCGAACCAGACTCCTGCTTCGATCATACAGAGACCGGACAGCCCTTAGTAGAGGGCCCCGGACTCCATACTCACTCAGCACCCCCCACAGAATGGCACGAGGGACACGGTCAAATGCCTTCTCCAGATCCACAAAACACATGTAGACTGGTTGGGCAAATTCCCATGAACCCTCGAGCACCCTGCGGAGGGTATAGAGCTGGTCCAGTGTTCCACGACCGGGACGAAAACCGCATTGTTCCTCCTGAATCCGAGGTTCGACTATCGGCCGTAATCTCCTCTCCAGTACCCTGGCGTAGACTTTCCCGGGGAGGCTGAGAAGTGTGATCCCCCTGTAGTTGGAACACACTCTCCGGTCCCCCTTTTTAAACAGAGGGACCACCACCCCGGTTTGCCACCCCAGCGGTACTGTCCCCTTCCTCCATGCAATGTCGCAGAGGCGTGTCAACCAAGACAGCCCTACGACATCCAGAGACTTGAGGTACTCAGGGCGAATCTCATCCACCCCCGGTGCCCTGCCACTGAGGAGCTTACGAACTACCTCAGTGACCTCGGCTTGGGTGATGGACGAGCACGCCTCCGAGCCCCAACCCTCTGCTTCCTCAGTGGAAGGCATGTCAGTCGGGTTAAGGAGATCCTCAAAGTATTCCTTCCACCGTCCGACAATGTCCCCAGTCAAGGTCAACAGCTCCCCACCAGCACCATAAATGGTGCCGGCAGAGTACTGCTTCCCCCTTCTGAGGCGCCGAACGGTCCTCCAGAATTTCCTCGAGGCCGACCGAAAGTCCTCCTCCATGGCCTCCCCGAACTCCTCCCAGACCCGAGTTTTTGCCTCCAAGACTGCCCGAGCCGCGGCCCGCTTGGCCTGCCGGTACCTATCTACTGCGTCAGGAGTCCCACCGGCCAACATAGCCCGGTAGGACTCCTTCTTCAGTCTGACGGCATCCTGTACTTCCGGTGTCCACCACCGGGTTCTAGGATTGCCGCCACGACAGGCACCGGAGACCTTGCGTCCACAGCTTCGAGCCGCCGCGTTGACAATGGAGGCAGAGAACATGGTCCACTCGGACTCGATGTGGACCATGAGTCCACAGAGTGAGATTAAATGTGGTTTAATAGATTTCATCTATTAAACCACATTTTCCTAAATTATTTATTTCAGCCAGCGTAATTCTCAACAGAGCTGCAGGTTTCTCTCCCGGGACGACGGCGCAGCTTTACCCAGCGATCACGTCTGTCCCCCCGGCTGTGAGCTGCTGCTGCTCCCCGGGGCCGGGGGCTCTTCTCATCTCCGAAAACGTCGAGTCAAATTTCTTAACATGCGTTATTTGGATAAACTGAGCCCAGGTTGGGGATCTTAAAGGTTACTTTTACGCCTGAAAAAATATTAAAACTTAATAAAGTGGTATATTAACAGCGCTACAGCTGAAATTAAAACAGCTTTTGGCTCTCAGCTTCCTGATCAGGGTAGGGATGAAAACGAGGGGGAGTAAGAGAACTGGGACAGGCACCTGGGCCAAGTGCCCTAGAATCTCCCCCTTCTTTTTTAGGGGGTAGGGAAGAAAAAAAGGGCGAGTGAAGAAAAGTAGGGGGAGAATTGAGATTGGGCCATAATCTGTTCTTTCATTCCTCTGCAGACAATGTCCAAACATGTGACCCGACATGAACTCAGCAAACCTAAAATGTCTGCTGGTGAACGATTGTGAGAGATGATAAACAAGAGGAAACCGCCATACGGACACACACACACACACACACACACACACACACACACACACACACACACACACACACACACACACACACACACACACACACACACACACACACACACACACACACACACACACACACACACACACACACACACACACACACACACACACACACACACACACACACACACACACACACACACGGGGGATAGTCATTGTGTGGTTCTTCAGGAGATTCTGTCACCAGGAACATTTGTAGAACCATGAAGATGATCAGACTTTGACAGGACAGTCTGAGGAGGGTAACAGGGAGCAAAGTGTGGAACTGGTTTAGTCGAGCTGTGACCGGTTTAGCAGGTTGGTCAGGTACCAACACTCTGCGGAGGTCAGTGAGAAGGTTATGCAGATAAACTGAATGACGTTTTGGAGGATTTCATGATTCATGGGAGTTGGTGGGGTCTAGGGGGACTTGTGGAAATGTATGGGGGTCCAATTAGGATGTATGGAGATTATTGGGGGGTTTATGGAGATTATTAGGGGGTGATTAGGTCTGTGATGGAGTCAGTTACCTCTTCATTGATGATTGTGGCATTGCTGAGTGACCTCAGCGCCGAGGTGATCTTCCTCCCCAGATCAGCCAGCACCATGGCGGCGGTTTGAAGGGAACCTGAGAGGCAACAGAATCACACAGAAACGTCAGCACAGGCCGGATCCAGCTGCATCTTTGCATCAGAGCACAAACGTCACACTTACTGTGGGTGTTGGCGTTTGTTGTGGAGGAAAACCCCCCAGCTGAGCTCTAGGTAGATCAGACCAGTGAAGGCTGCAGCCGCCCACTTCCTGTACACAACAAAGAAAACCCATGAGCTGGTCGACCTGCATCAACTACAAACGGGAAATAAACCCAACTGGACCAAAAGTCCTCTGCAACAGAAGATGCTCCACTCTGTCAAACACAGCGTCTTTCACACCGACACCCGGAGGGTTCCCAAATCCGGAAATAAACCACCAACTTCAGGTTTTCTTAACCTGGAACAACTAATCCAGAGCCGCCAGCGACACGGCTTATGAGTTAATGTTAGGCCCACTGAGTGCAAGCTGACTCATAGGGGGACATATTTTAGAAAATCATAATAAATAAAAACGGAGATCGAGGTCCTCGAGGACTGGACTCGTCCGCTGAGGTCAAAACCACGCAGGACAGCGGGGAACTGGGTTGCAGAGGTCGATAATCCAGGTGCCATAAAATAAAAATCCAGTCCAAGTTGTTCCAACCATCACTAAAGCAGCTCCTCTGCAGGTAGATGGTTGTTAGTGAAAACACCTGTTCTAAACGTACAGGCTGATCCAGAAACACAGCAGGGTTTTTACTTTATGGCATCTGGATTAAACACCTCTGCAAAAAACAACCAATTCCCATGTTGCAAACAGCAGAAATTGCTGTAGCATTGTCTTCACATGCTTCTTCAGGGGGGTGGAACAACAGCTGGACAGGAGTTTTACTTGATGACACCTGGATTAAACACCTGGATTAAACACCTCTGCTGGGTTGGGAAACACTGGTCGAGATGGATGATTAACTGATTAATTGATTTCCTCTCAAGTTGCTGTTAGCTCAAGCTATGTTTACGTTAGCTGGTTAGCTTTATTTGTCTCAACGTGAATTATATCATAATAAATATTATTTGTATAAATCCAGCCTCCAGATATCCAGCACCGGTCCAATTTGGACGGAGACGTGGGCCTGAGCTCCAACTATTGACTAGCAGCATGTTAGTTCCCCAGCTGGTTCGTGTTGGTGAAGTTCTGGGACGAGTGTTGCCATCTCCGAGCCTCCGTGAACGTAGCACGCCGTTTCTTGGAGACGGTGAAGAGAAAAAGAGATTCATGTTTGAGTAGCGAAGAAAAGGCTCAGGTACCGAAGCTCTGGGCTGACACCGAGCCGTCACCGCCGCTGGTTCTGGTCAGACCGCTGTTCTCCGGGACTGGGCCGGTGTATCGTTCCTGGACACGGAGACCTGATGCAGCCGCAGCAGAACTCTTTCAAAACAACGTCATCCAACCTGGAAACCGGAAATATGACGTCACATAACCCGGATGCAGATCGAGGGTTTTTTTCTACAGCTTTATTTAAATAAAGTACGGAAAGGTATTAGGGCCAAACTAAGACAAAAAAAAAGGAAATTACGAGAATAAAGTCATATGATGAGAATAAAGTCGTAATATTACGAGAATAAAGTCGTAACCTCACCAAAGTAAAGTCGTAATATTACGAGAATAAAGTCGTAATATTACGAGAATAAAGTCGTAATCAGAATCAGAATCAGAAAGGGGTTTATTGCCAAGTTTTCACACGAGGAATTTGTTGTGGGGATTGGTGCAACACAATACAAATATAAAAACAAATATATAAGAGATAAAATAAAATAGAATGAAATGTATACACAATAAAAAGTATAGACAGTAAAATAAAATGTAGACCGGAAATGTACAAAATGAGGTTTTAAAGTGCCGGGTGAGTCTGTACAAAAGTGACTTAGCAACTTAGGATAGGTAAAAAGTATAGACAGAAATGTACAATGAGGTTTGTAAAGTGCCGGATATGAGTCTGTGCAAAAGTTACAGGATTGGAGTTTTTACGAGAATATTACGAGAATAAAGTCGTAATATTATGAGAATAAAGTCGTTATTTATGAGAACTCTTCTCATAAATAGAAGAGCTTCTTCTCCCTGTGTTAAAATGAGGAATATTGAGCATCTTATGAAGTTATATTAATATATATATATATATAATATATTTAATATTACTTTATTCTCGCAACATTATGACTTTATTCTGGTAATTTTACGACTTTATTCTCATATTATTATGACTTTATTTTCGTAATTTCCTTTCTTTTTGTCTTAGTTTGGCCCTAATACTCCGTTGTAATAAAGAACATTAAAAGGACACAACAAATAATTTTATTTATATAGCAGTTATAACAAACCAAGTCTCTAAGCGCTTTCCAGAGTAGTTTGGATCTAGAGTCCTGCGGTTCCTCAGGTTTTTTTTTATTTTTTGTTTTTTTGTTAACAAAAATGTATTGAAAATATACAAACTCTCAAAGAGGATAATGGAAAAATATCCATTTAAATGCAATATGAAAAGAAAAGAAAAAAATGGAGATTCTTGTAAGGAATACAAAAAACAAAAAACAAGGCGCTCTAAGAATCAAAAGGTGCATTTGAATAACAAAATAAATTAAAGCTGCAAGCAGCGATGAAAGGGCCCTCGCAATGTGCAATTTTCACCAATAAAAGTCAAGGACTCAAAACCGAGTCCGATGACACCACTCACGACTCTCTATATCAAACCAATCAAAAGTTATGGCAGAAAATAGGAACTATCAAATATCGACCAAACAGAAGAAGGGGCGGGGCTAATTTGGAACAATTCAATTCAATTTTATTTGTATAGCGTCTAATACAACATATGTTGTCTCTAGACGCTTTCCAGAGACCCAGAACATGAACGTAAACCCCTGAGCAATTATTACATAAACAATGGCAGGTAAAAACTCCCCTACTGGGAGAAAAACCTTAAGCCAAACAGTGGCAAGAAAAACTCCCCTTTAGGAGTGAAGAAACCTGGACCAGGACCTGGATCATAAGGGGGGACCCTCCTGCCGAAGGCCAGACTGGGGCAGTCAGGGACGTCAGCAGCACACAGCAGGCAGGTGGAAGCAGCAGCGGGATGATGGGGCGGGATGATGGGGGGGGGGGTGCCGCAGGCAGTGGGAAGGCCAGAGGGGGGGGGGCGCAGGCCAGCACGCAGCTCCCGAAGCCCTGCTAACATGCACAAAAGAGAAAAAAAGGGGGGCCAGCACAAGAAACTGCAGGAACGATGGACAAAAATGATAGCTATGAGATATTTATAATAAATAAAAATGGAAAAGGAGAAGAAGGGTGGGAGGCACCGCCCAGTGGATCATGTCGGTCCCCCCCTGCAGCATAGGCCTATAGCAGCATATCTACCACGAAGCTATGTTTGAGACTATGTTTGAGTCAATTATAGTCAAGGACTCAAAACCATGTCCGATGACACCACCCACAAGTCTTTATGTCAAACCATTCAAAAGTTATGGCAGAAAGTAGGAACTATCAAATATGGACCAATCAGATGAAGGGGGGGCGCGCTTTTTGGCGTCTAGCGTCACCACGGTCGAGGATGGAGACGCACATTTTGAGGTATAACACACCTGGGTGCACGTTACGGTTCGGGCCGCATCAACTGCCGAAGGAATGGCATAAATTGCGCCAAAATTACACGATTAATTCAAAATGGCCGACTTCCTGTTGGGTTTCGGCCATGGCGTCAAGAGACCTTTCTTTAAGTTGCGACATGTTACAGGTGTGTAGCGATTTTCGTGCATGTACGTCAAACCGTATTGTGGGGCTTGAGGCACGAAGTTTTCTAGGGGGCGCTGTTGAGCCATTAAGCCACGCCCATTAATGCAAACCATTAAATATCAAATTTTTCGTCAGGCCTGGCTTGCGTGCAAAATTTGGTGACTTTTGGGGCACGTTTAGGGGGTCAAAAAGGCCCTCATTTCGTCGGAAGAAAAACGAGGAAATAAAAAAAACAATCCCTACAGATACAATGGGGCCTTCGCACTGTCAGTGCTCGGGCCCTAATAAAGAAATCATGGAACGGCACTAATTAAAAAAAAAAACCTCCCTAATGTCAAATAAATATTTTTACGCTTCTAGGTTTTTCGGGAGATTGGATAATCCGGCAGTGCGGGATGTGACGTAGTCGCTCAATCTACAGTCATCAACAATTGGTTCCACCTGTTTCCTAATCCTTGTTACTGCGTTACATCAGGACTTCTGAATAATCATGAATGATGGTCCGCTCCTTCATCATCTATTCAAAATAATTTATCAAAGATAAGAGATGTTTTTGTTCATCTTCAACGTTGACATTTTCTTTCTCGTTGTTTTGAAGAGCCGTCTCGCAGTCCGATTTACGAGAGATAGGTTTATTTGAAAAACAGCAATCACGGAAACACCGCCCCCCCGCAGCGGTGTCTTCATCCAACTATCAGAGATTTAATTTTGTTTTGAGAAGAAGCGTCATGGAAAAGATCTAACCTTAATACAGGAGGTGAGGAAGTTCCTCAGGTCTTCAACATCATGAAATTCAACCTGTGTAAGTTTAAAGAACTTAAAGTCCTGACTTGTACTGGGAGCTGCAGCTCATTGGTCATTTACTGGTTCCATTGTGGTAGAACCTGGAGAACAACTGCATGAAAAAAAAACGGTGCCAATAATCAAGATCATTTATTCAGCTTCAACATCTTTAAAAATGGACTAAGTGGTTGGATCAGGAAGTTTTTGCAACCAGAAAAAAAACCCAAACAAATCAAAGCGATTGTGGGATGTGACGTAAGTCCGGGTCAGAATCCATCTCCAGGTGCAGCAGCAGGAGGAGGGTGAGGACGGTGCGTATCAGAGGTCACGTGACTGCCGTCCAGCGTCCTCCACTGCAGGATCCTGGTGGACAGAGTCTCCGTCTCTTTCGCCAGCATGAGCAGCAGCGTAGCCGACGTGTCCTGACGGGGACAGAGATTCAGGGCTTTACTAGGACCCAGAAGCAGGAACCAGGAACCCACCGTTCCCTCCCCGGGCCTGGCATGAACCTGAATCTGGGGGAGGGATATGTGGATCAACCTCAGGGCCGCCTGCGGAACCAGCTTTCCTCGTGGGGAAACTGGTGTTGCTTTTCACCAACTCAAAATCGGTATCGGTGCTGGGCCGGTGCTGGGGCCAGTTCCAACCCGGTTATATAAAGAACTTATTGCTTTTCCGAGCACCAGAAAGCCAGGACCTACGTCATTCATTAGGTCACCAAAGCAGAAGCAGGAAACCTGTAAACCGAGCATGAAATCCCTCAGAACAACCAATAATCGCATTTCTATTACTCCAAACCTGGCCAATTCAATTCTATTTTATTTGTATAGTGTCTAATATAACAAAAGTTGTCTCTAGGCGCTTTCCAGAGACCCAAATATCACAAAGAAAAACCTGAATTACAAACGTCTCACAGAAACTCTTTTCTCTGGCAGCGCTGGATGTGACGTAGCTGGTCCATCTATAGTCATCAACATCTAGTTTCAGCCGTTTCTGGCCTCATGAATACGATGTAGTTGTACTATAACACTATTTAATCATTATTACTGCGTTACATCAGGACTTAAAGGGAACGTTCAGTTTTTTACAACCTGGACCTTATTTCTGGCATTTTTTATGGTCGTATACTCACCCAGGCAAGTTTGGTGTCATTTGGAGTCCTTCGGAAGATATTAGGGGGTTTTTTGCGAGCCGCTTCTCCATATAACGGTAGTGAATGGGGCACAGCGGGACACAGACGATGCAGCCTCTAAATAACACATGATTGCTGCAAAACTCGTTCATTTCTTTTATGAATCACTAGATCTGCTTCCAGGACCTGTTGTCTACATCCAGGGCTGTGTGTGTAACAAATAAATCAGTTTGTAAACAAGACCTCTGAACTCATGACGTCATCTCTGTGCGCGCACTCTGTCCTCCGTTCAGTGAGCTCTTCAGCCGTATACTCTGGCTCAAAACGGTAAGGACGTCCATCATATTCAAAGACATCGTCCACAACCTCAGAATTTGACAAATATTCAGACATGTTTCAAATAACTAACAGTAAACTAACAGTAGAACTCCAGCCGTACACAGAGCTGTGTCTGGGATGCGCGCACAGAGATGACGTCATGAGTTCAGAGGTCTTGTTTACAAACTGATTTATTTGTTACACACAGCCCCGGATGTAGACAACAGGTCCTGGAAGCAGATCTAGTGATTCATAAAATAAATGAAGAGTTTCGCGGCAATCATGTATTATTTAGACGCTGCATCGTCTGTGTCCCGCTGTGCCCCGTTCACTACCGTTATATGGAGAAGCGGCTCGCAAAAAAACCCCTAATATCTTCCGAAGGACTCCAAATGACACCAAACTTGCCTGGGTGAGTACACGACCATAAAAAATGCCAGAAATAAGGTCCAGGTTGTAAAAAAACGAACTTTCTCTTTAACCTCGGAATCATCATCTGAATAATCATGAACAATCATCCTCTGCTGACTAAAGATGGTTTTGTCCATCTTCTTCATAGTCGAGATGAAGTCCCATGTAAACCAGATAATCTAATTTCAATATCTGCCCATGCTGATCCTGGCCCTAAAAATCATGATTGGGCTCTGGAATTGACTTCTTGCAAAGTTTTGCCATCAACATCGGCCATGTTTATGTTTCAGGATGAATCTAGACCCAAACTAGCACAGAATTAGCCCTGAACTAGTCCCAAACTAGCCCCAAACCAGCACAGAACTAGCCCCAAACTGGCACAGAACTAGCCCTGTACTAGCCCCGTATTAACCCCAAACTAGCCCAGTAGTAGCCCCAAACTGGCACAGAACTAGCCTCGAACTAGCACAGAACTAGCCCTGTACTAGACCGTACTAGCCCCAAACTAGCCCCGTAGTAGCCCCAAACCAGCACAGAACTATCCCCGTACTAGCCCCAAACTGGCACAGAACTAGCCCTGTACTAGCCCCGTACTAACCCCAAACTAGCACAGAACTAGCCCTGTACTAACCCCAAACTAGCACAGAACTAGCCCCGTAGTAGCCCCAAACTGGCACAGAACTAGCCCCAAACTAGCACAGAACTAGCCCTGTACTAGCCCGAACTAGCCCCAAACTAGCCCCAAACCAGCACAGAACTAGCCTCGAACTGGCACAGAACTAGCCCAAACTAGCACAGAACTAGCCTGTGCTAGCACTGGAAGCGTTTGGTGGAAAAGAGCTGTAAGGCACAGCTGTGACTGTGCTTGCAAACATGGGACCCAGTTGGACCTGGGTCTCATCTATGAGGCATCTCAGTTGAAGGAATGATGGCATTAGGGGTCCCAGACAACACAGACGGCACAAACCTCAACCCCTACAGTAAACGCCTCTCGGGAGAGGAGGCGTGGCTTCAGTCAGGTCATGTGACTTACCAGCAGAGTGAGGCAGTCCTTAGTTGAGCTCTGGTTGTGGGCGCAGCTTAGCTTCTCCTCAAGGCACCCGATGAAGTCCACCATGAGCCTGAAGGAGTTCACCACGGACCTGAAACAGCACACATCACCTCAGAAGGTCTGCCCTCAGGGCTGGATAGCAGGTTACCATGGAGACCATTGCTACCTGTGTGCGTGAGATGGGACAGGAAGGTTGGTGCGAGCCAACGGCCTCATCAGTCTCTGTCTAATACTCCTCTGCTCCTTCAAGAGGTTCAGGAGGTGACCACCCAAAATCTGCAGCTTCTGGTCCTTCTGACCTGTAGGGGGGGCATCATCTTCATCTTCATCATCATCATCATCAATAGTAATTCCAAATTGAGGTTTACATGGAAAACACGTTTGATCGGCTTTATCCAATTCCCCTTAAGGTCTGGGGGTTGGGAAGGTTCTGATTGGATAGGGGGGCGGACCGGAAGTTACGTCTACCAGAAGAAAAAAAAACTTACAACCTACAACTTAAAAAGCTCACAATTTTGATGTTTCTTGTTTCCATCTGTTCTTTTAATTATTTCTATTTATTAAATAAATGGTCTCTGCTCTTGACCAGCGTTTACTGCGTGCTGCCATCTTGCGCGGAATATAAGCGTCATGGAGACAGACGGGTGAGGGAACGAGCAGAAAGAAAGACCAGAATTAATTTAAAGAGGAATGAGTGTAAACATAATCGAGGAATTATTCTATTCGGATTTAAAATCGGAATAAACCAGTCACTTACTTCGGAATTAAGTTTAATTCTGAATAGCCATTTTCATTGGGAATTAGGTGTTTACATGGTAATTTTTACTCATTTTAAATCAGATTTAATTTTAATTCTGAATTAAAGAGGAATTAAACTTCCCATGTAAATGCACTCAGTGTAGGATCCTGTTGTCAGATACACACATTTACTTTGACTTCTATGTTACTGAAGCATTTGGGATATAAAATCAACTCCAGCATCAACAGTTCTACAGTTATGTCCTTGTATCTCAGTCCATGTCTGTCTTTTCTTTTATTTATCTTCTATTGCACATGAGCGATGCATGATGGTACAGATGTTTGACTGGTGAAAGTTGAGTGATTTTCTGATGCATTGTGGGAGGTGTAAATTAGTAGAATTTTTTTTATAATAATTTTTCACCACCACCACCACTATCATCATCACTATCATCACCACTATCATCATCACTATCATCACCACTATCATCATCACTATCATCACCACCATCACCATCATCACCACCACCACCATCGTCGTCACCACCACCACCATCACCTCCATCATCATCACCACCATCACCACCATCACCATTACCGTCATCCCTGTCATCATCATCATCATCACCACCATCATCATCATCACCACCATCACCATCATCACCGTGATCACCATCATCACCACCATCACCACCATCACCGTCATCACCACCATCATCACCACCTCCATCATCATCATCACCATCACCACCATCACCACCACCATCATCCCCGTCATCATCACCACCATCACCGTGATCACCACCATCACCATCACCATCATCACCATCATCATCCCCGTCATCACCATCACCACCACCATCACTGTCATCCCCGTCATCATCCCCACCATCACCATCACCACCATCACCGTGATCACCATCATCACCACCATCATCACCACCATCACCGCCATCACCACCACCATCATCCCCGTCATCATCACCACCATCACCGTCATCATTACCATCATCATTACCATCATCACCACCACCATCATCATCATCACCACCATCATCCCCGTCATCACCATCACCGTCATCACCATCACCAACACCACAATCATCCCCGTCATCACCATCACCGTCATCACCATCACCAACACCACCATCATCCCCGTCATCACCGTCAGCGTTTTTGCTCCGTGTAAACGGGCCTAAGAGGGACAGCAGATGAAGCTTTCATGCCAGCAGTGGATCAGATGTGGACTCACCGAGGTGGAAGGCGTTGGTGACGTCGGCGCTCTGCTCCTCAACCTTCAGCAGCTCCAGCTGGAGCTGCAACTGCATCACATGAACACAAACAACAACAACTCAATCTTTACTTAGAGAGCACAGTTTAACATAACCCAGGTTGAACAAAGTGCTGTACAGTTAAAAATAGCTGAATAAAAGGCATATATTACAAAGATAAAATAAATAGAAGATGAGAACAGAATACAAGGAAATAAAGAGTAAAATAATAAAAAATTTGAATATGTTTTAAATAAAATTTGGCCAAAATCTGCTAAAACTAATCAAAAGCCAGGGAGAAGAAGTGTGATCCATAGCTTAAGGCTTAATTAAGGTTCTGCTTCACACTAATCGCACATAAACGAAGAAAAGAGCCCTGAAAGTTCACGACTGCTTCAAACCCGGAAACCGGAAATGCGTTGCTTCCAAGTGAACCAATCACAGCCCTCTCCGTCTGCGTGTGGTCTGCGTCGCTCGACGCGTAGTTACAATTTTCGGGAGGTGCGCGTCAGTGACGGCGCAGGTGACGGCGTGTGGTCTGCGTGGACGAAAACCACACACCGTAGGCACGCCACCGTTTTGACGCAGAACCATATTTCGGCCTTTAGGGGCCGCCGCCACAAAGGCTCTGTCACCTTTGGTCTTCAGTCGGGTTTTAACTTGAATTTTGATGAAATGTTTTGATCCACTTCAGTTATGGATGGCTAGAAAAGCACACGGCTGGAGGAGCTCCAGAGGAAATTTACAGACACTGAAGAGAAGCTAAAGTTCACTCTGGCCAGAATTGATCCCAAGCAAGTCAAAGTCAGTTTAAAACCTACAGGGTTTAATAATAATAATAATAATAAGTTCTCCTCTGTACTGGAGACGGTCTGTTTTCATTCATTTCATCCTGTTCTCATTTAGCTGTAAAGTGTCCTTGAATACCTTGAAAGGTTACCGTGAGTTAAATAAAAAGTGTTATTATTTGCTGGTTTGAAAGGCCAAAGCCTTTCCCATTGGAGTATGTTCAATTACAGGGACTTGCCCCAGCGACGAGCTTCAAATTTTAACTTTTGTTTAACTTAGCTGTTTATTAAGTTTTTGTACTCCACTTGCATTGGAAGCTGTCCTTGAACAGAGTGGCAACCCCTCTCTTATGTATTCTTGCTTCACTAAAGAAACTAAAATTCTGGGGTGTTGACTCAATAAGAACTGCTGCACTATTATCCTGACTTAACCAAGTTTCAGTTAAAAACATAAAATCAAGGTGGTGCGCGTTAATAAAATCATTGATTAAGAAAGATTTGCCAACCAGAGACCTGATATTTAAAGGGGCTAAATGTAAATCCTTAACAGGAGACACTGGTGAGTTTTGAGGATGACACGCTATACTCAACAGATTGGCAGATTTAATTGAACTCTTTTCATTTCTCACTAGGTTGATACATTTTCTGTTATCTATCATCACAGGGATAGAGAAAGCTGATTGAACTCCATGGGGCCCAGACTTTTCCTGGGACAGAACGATGTTAATATTGACATCATAGCCTGGACCCGCCAAAAGGTCAAATTTCTAATTTGCCCAGTAATGATAAAGAAAGTTTGGTAATACCATCCCACCTAAACTTTTGGGCCGTAAAATTTGCCGGCGCAACCTGGGAGTTTTCTGGTTCCAAATCCCTATTTACTTTACCAAAAACAGAAAGAAGAAGGAAAATGGGAATGCATTGAAATAAGTATAAAAAGCGCAGAAAAATGTTCATTTTAACTGCATTTATCCTGGCAGATATGGAAAGATCTAATAGAGACCAACGCTCAAAATTCTGTTTAACTCTCGAGAGCAGAGAAAGAAATTTTTTCCTATAAAGGATATCCAAAGTTTTGGCAACGTATAATCGAAGATAAATAAAGCCAGAGTTTGAGATCTTAAATGGCAAATCACAAACTGTAAACATCTCACTCTTGCTAAGATTTAATTTATATCCAGAGAATTTGCTAAATGTTTCTAAGATTGAGAGGGCTGCAGGAATCGAATGTGACAAGTCAGATAATAACAACAAAAGATCATCTGCGTAGAGCCCCTCCCTCTGTTCCATATAAAGTTAAACATTTTTTAGACTGTCCAGTACAAAAACAAAAGCCTTTCCTTTTTTAAAACCGTGCGGCCAAACGATAGCTGGAAGGTCCGCCGGCTAAGATAAGATAAGATAAGATAAGATAAACCTTTAATAGTCCCACAGAGGGGAAATTTGCAAAAATGAGAGCCTGCGTTTAGTACTTTTTACGTGTTTTAAACGTGTTTTTGGTGAACAATCACAAACCGGGGCTCCTCTTTTTACCATAATAATAATAATATAGCCACCACTGAGAAACATACCTCATGGAGCCGTTTCTGCGTCCTGATTCGCTCTTCAACCGCCCACAGATGAGAAGAGAAGGCGGGACTTGGCTCTGAGAAGGCAGAGTCTATTTCCTCCTGAGGACAGGTGAAGACAGAACATCATCCTCAGGTTTTCCTCCAGTCTGCTGCAGGGCAAACCCAACAAACCTCAGAGAGAATGGCTGATGTTCAGCTGTTTTACACATCCCACAATGCATCAGAAAATCACTACTTTCACCAGTCAAACATCTGTACCATCATGCATCGCTCATGTGCAATAGAAGATAAATAAAAGAAAAGACAGACATGGACTGAGATACAAGGACATAACTGTAGAACTGTTGATGCTGGAGTTGATTTTATATCCCAAATGCTTCAGTAACATAGAAGTCAAAGTAAATGTGTGTATCTGACAACAGGATCCCACACTGAGTGCGTTTACATGGGAAGTTTAATTCCTCTTTAATTCAGAATTACAAAAACAGATATTTCCCCCTCTACGTTTTGAAAAATACCATAATTTCCACAAACCCGCATAAACAGCTGTTAAGGTGCTATGAGCAGCCAAACCTACAGGGGGCAGTGTAACGAGAAGATAAAGTCATGCTAGCCAATCAGAATCCTGGAAAAAAACATCAACAAATGACACAAGTAACTTCCAGTTACTTCCAAGATGAACGAGAGTCTTTCGTTTGGAGTGACAGAGAAGTGCAGTTACTTTTAAGTGTGACGTTAGAATATAAAACAGATATACTGAAAATATTGACGGTTACAAACAAATTGTAAACACAGGTGTCACTCATGACGCTGGTGACGTTTCTGTCTCATAATGTGACGTTCTGAAGCCTAAATGTCCGTTTCCCTCTGTTTACAAGCAAACGTGAAGACGGAGTTTTTGCAAATCTCCACTTTGGCCAGAGTTTTCAGAAATGATGGTTTTTGGTGACTTTGAGCTTCGTTTTCGTGTAAACGAACGGCCAAAACGCATGAAAACACCACCGTTTTTTCTACGTGTAAACGGGGCCATAGTTTTTGACTTCCCTTAACCTCGTCTGTCCTGACTGTGTGAAACTGTGTCTCGTAAATACAATTTACATAAACTTAATATTGGTCTGAATTTGTGTTGTGTTATCTCATTATTTGAACTGGTATGGAGCGTCTCCAGAGTACGGAGGACCCCAGACTGCTGGAGGGCAATGGAACCAGCCTCACACAGCTACTTGGGGGGACACATGTCCTGACCTGGTCTGCAGCTCCCACAGAGACACATCTGGACAGCAGGCTGGCAGCTGGAGTCACTGCGAACGGAGTCAGAGCCATCTGCAACACAAAAACACACGAGGACACACAGAGGACAGCCGGTCAGCGAGCCTGGGAGTGGACACATGTACCTGGACAGACCTGGACAGACCTGGACAGACCAGGGGCCTCATTTATAAAAGAGTGTGTAGGATTCATACTAAAAGTGCACGTAAACCCAAAAGCCGAAAATGGCGGGCGCAAAAAAAATACCTGATTTATAAAACCGTGTGCACGCAATGTTCGCTTTATAAATCACAGTCCAGCTGGAAGGTTGCGCAGGTGAATTCGCCTCATATCCCGCCCTCTACATGCCCACTACATACCATAAATGGGCAATCCAAAGTAGTTCATGACTGTATTTGCATATAAATGAGCCTGCTGAGCATGCGCAGCGGCTTCCTGCAGCCTGTTGATGAATGAGATGTGTCGAACAACCGTGCCACTAAATTTCACGGGGACTGAGATGGAAATGTTGTGGATGATGTGGAGGCAGGAAAACCACATTATTTGGTGGTCAAAGTAAAAGTAGAAAAAGTATATAAATAGTATAAAATAAAGCGAGTGAGTGGCAGCACGCCGTTGCTGCGCTAAACGCCGTGAGTGCCTGGGGACAGGGGGGACATGTCCCCCCCACTTTTCAAAATCATGTATTTGTCCCCCCCACTTTTTACAGTTTAAAAATTAAGGGTAGGCTCAGCCTGTAATTGCAAATCATCAAGACACTGTGCGAAGGCGATGCGAATGCACAATCCTGACTGACGCTGTGCTTCAAACACAGAGGGACACGATCAGCAGCGCTATAATATTACAAGTCTGATATGTGATGACATTATTAAGAGTATGACATGAATCTGGCTTCACTTCACCACCTCACCGCCTGCGTCACCAGTTCCCCATATCTTAAGTAAGTTCCTACGGGAGGGTCAGGGTTGGCGTAGGGAAGGCCCCAGGACAGACCTGGACAGACCTGGACAGACCTGGACAGACCGGGACAGACCTGGACAGACCGGGACAGACCTGGACAGACCTGGACAGACCTGGACAGACCGGGACAGACCGGGACAGACCGGGACAGACCGGGACAGACCGGGACAGACCGGGACAGACCGGGACAGACCGGGACAGACCGGGACAGACCTGTCTCACCTCCTCTGTGAGGTCCGCTGCTGCTCCGGTGTGCAGGACACCAGTCAACACACTTGTGACATTTTACAAACCCTGATTCCAAAAAGGTTGAAACGATCTGCAAAATGTAAATACAACAATTCAATGATTCATAAATGCCATAAATCCATATTTACTCCCACTCGAGCAAAGACAACACATCAGATGTTGAGAGATTTGAGCATTTTATGAAATTATTGTCTTATTGGTGACAGGGAGTAAATTATGGATTTATGAGATTTATAAATCCTTTCATTCTGTTATTTACATTATACACATCATCCAACGTTTTAGTAATTTAGGTTGAAGTTTATTAATATTTGTCTAAATTGGGATCTCATTTAAATCTCAATGAGTTTATTAAACCAAATCAAAATTCATCTAGCAGAGCCTTTTCCTCTGGAGCAGCTCATACCTGGAACACTACCCCCATACAACTAAGGAACATCACATCTCTTTATTCCTTCTCTAAAAACATTAAATATAATCAAATCAATGGATAATCAAACATGCTGTCATGATCTGGTATAATCAGGTTATTGTTTTTACTACCTGTTTGTGCTTATGTGCTTTTGTGTGAGCTAATGTGTTTGTGTGCTCTTGTTCTTCATTTATGTTGTTTGTCATTATTCGGAGTTATGTCATGGTTTTACTAATTGTTTGTACTCTGTGCTCTACTGTTTTAGTGTGTTCTCTTTAATGTTTTTATATAAGCCATCAACCTGCCAGGGACCTGTAAGGCTAAATCTGGCACATTTACATGATGGACTCAAGTGCTCAAATTCATTAATGTGCGTTGTCCT
The DNA here is from genome assembly GCF_033807715.1 of Cololabis saira. Classification (NCBI taxonomy): domain Eukaryota; kingdom Metazoa; phylum Chordata; class Actinopteri; order Beloniformes; family Belonidae; genus Cololabis; species Cololabis saira. The sequence goes on from NC_084602.1 coordinate 851,741, forward strand.
TTTTTAAATATATAAATGAAATAAATAAATAAATGAAGGTGAATTAAAAGAAGCCCGGGCGTGTCCTGTTCCGGGTCTGGTGGAGCGGTACCGGGAGAAACTCTTACCTCCTCATCGGTGTCTGGTGGAACCAGATGATCAGTACCAGATGATCAGTACCAGCAGAGACGTTCTTTAGTACCAGGTGATCGGAACCTTTTCCCTCCACGACGCCGGGAACCAAACAAACCGCCGAACACGCGTCACTTCCGCTTCCGCTCGCAGCGCGCTCTCCGCACCAATCAAACCATAGATATATATATATATATATATATATATATATATATATATATATATATATATATATATATATATATATATATATATATATATATATATATATATATATATATATATATATATATATATATATATATATATATATATATATATATATATATGTATATATATATAAATATATATATATATATATAAATCTTTTTATATCAATAAATCTTGTTCCACTGGCAGATGTTTCTACTTATTTCAAGTGAAAATCTACTTGACCTTGAAACAGGTGAAAATTGTTGTGTTGTCCAGTGATGAGTCTTGTTTTAAGTGTAATGAGATTTTTTTACTAACATGAGACATTTTAACTAAAAATAAGACAAATATTCTTGTTAAGATTTTGAGTTTTTGCAGTGATCCATTTTACTTATCCTGTGAAGGACAGAGTCATATAGACCCCTTTCCAGCCTACGTCATCACAGGATGCGCGCGCATTGTTGCGGCAGAAGAGCGGTAGAAGTTGTATGAGTTTGAATGGAGCGAGGGAAGATTTGTTTCTTAAGTTGCGTTTTTGGAGTTGCAGTAACGTTATAGAAGAACAACATGTCCACCAGCTGTTGTGTGTACGGGTGTACAAATCGAAATCCTGCGGAACATACATTTTTTGCAATTCCCAGAGGAATAATGATGATATTGTTATTGTGTGTGCTAGTCTCACAAACCTTAGTAAAAGTGTTGTTCCGAAAAAATCCTAGAAATAAGGGTTCTGAATAATAACATCAAGTCTTGACATTTTTTTATTTTCTCATCAGTGATTTGGAGCTGTGACTAGGAATTGAATATCAGCCATTAATGATTTACTTGACTATTAAAATTTTGCTAATAAACTACCGGAGTTATTTGTTTTTTCTCACTGATTGTGTAAATGTATTGATTATTTTCTCTTTTTAAAGCTACAAACATCCAACTTCCACAGCTGTAAATATGCTGCACAAATATACATATATTCACTATATGTGTTGTATATCAAACTCAGGTATATTATAGATATATTAATCCCCACAAACCCTCAAATAAAAATAATGAATTTACCTAAAAATAATGAACTAAGTTTTAAAAAACAGTATTTTGCATTATATGCCTTTTAATGTTTTTCTTTTTATCATATTAGTGGGAATATGTTTCTGTAAATTAATGGTGATAATGTGAGATGCAGGATGGACAATAAAGCTCATATAATTTTTAATTTTTATTTTTTTTTAAATAACTATCAACTTCATTCATTCAGCACAGACAAAGGTACACATGACATGGCTTTCATTCAAAGAAAATGCTTAATGAAACTCATTAAGAAACAAAGGGGACACAGTAAATTAACAAAAATAATGAGATAAATTAAATAAATATGAAACAATAAAATAACTTAAAATGTCTAGTGTATAAAATACATTCAGTTGACTGTCATAATTCTTTACAAACTTCAGCTGTGACAGCTGCTGACAGTGTTGCAGCTTCTCCTGAGTGTAAACACTAGGTTTCTCAACCAAATACAGATGAATACCCGGCCATTGGACATCGGGCCACTTTGTGATATCTTCCTCCGGGAAGGAAGTTGCTTTCCATCCGCCAAAGTTAGTTTAGTAACGTAATTTCCACGATCTTTTTCCATCAATCGGCTGGTGTAAACTGACATGAACTCCGTCTTTCTGCCGCAACAATGCGCGCGCAGCTTGCCTACGTCATACTTGTTTACAAACACGGAAAGGGGTCTATTGATAAGTTCAGAAAACTGTTTTTTATTGTTGTGTTTTGATGTATTTGATGTAAGCCCAGTGGATATTTAAAGCTTACAGAAGGCTGCATTTAACTGCTGCTATGTCATTCCTGCAGTATTTCTGCAGGTGTTTTGGTCACTGCTATTATTTGTAATATATTATATTATTTGTAATCTATATATATATATATATATATACACAGACGTGTATATGTCTATGGTTTTTCCCATAGATATATATAAGTGTTTGGCGCCCTCTGCCGGCCATCACGAGAAGGCTCATCACCGTCTCGCGAGAGTTCCCGTGTTTGTGCTGTCGTGACGTCACAGGGGCTCAGGCTCGTCCAGACTGTGTCCGGTCGCTCTTCTTCCCCTGGATTCCCCTCTTATATGTGAGCAGAGGGCGGTGTTCTGGTACAGATCCGCTCTAACGTAAGTACACCGAATAGAACCGTCAGTCGTCAGCTGAGCGCGTGCCGCCGCGGCGGGCCGACGTCACCGTTAAAGCGTCTCAAGATTCGGTAGAAGTTCTGGCAGCACAGTGACGTCACTGGTGCGTCAGACCCCCACAGCTGCTCTCAGGTGAGCTCACCTGAGAGCAGCTGGGCTCACCTGAGCTCAGCTGCTCTCAGGTGAGCTCAGGTGAGCCCAGCTACTCTCAGGTGAGCTCAGGTGAGCCCAGCTGCTCTCAGGTGAGCCGGTGTGGGTACCAGATTGTATCGGGCTGCAATATTTTCCCCGGAAGTGTGCATTCATGGTATTATGCGATGGTATTTTTTTGCCATGTTAAGCTAGGAAGGTAGTTTTTCACCATGTATTCACATTCAAAACGTTTTTTGGCAATTGCGGATTAATCAGTGAGCGCTTAGTTGACGTTACATTTTTTTAATTATATTTATATAATGTATTATGACTATTTTGCTTAGACATTTACAGATTCAACAATGAGAACATATAGAGACATACACTTCTGTAAAGTCAAAAGCAGCAGATCATAGTGGAGGTAAAAGGGAGAAGAAACATATACAAGGAATTATCAGAATTATCAGTGATCTTCACGTACGGTCAAAAGCCAATCACAAGACGGAACGTCATCACGTACGGGGAGCCGGTAAAAAAAAGCAGGTGGGAAAAAAAGCACCGACACCGGTGTTCTGCCAATCTTTGCTACCTGCCGAGAAATGCTACTTTGTGGTTCTGCGCATGCGCAGTCGATTTTCAAAGTTTGATTGGCACGTCCATCATTTCTTGCACGACGTAAAATTGATAATATGGGATGTTGAGTATTTGATCCTTCAAAATACACTACCCATGACATGAATTACATTACACTTTGTGAATATTATACGATAAAGAGGGAAAAAAAACAATTCTATCGCTTTATTTGATATTCATTCAGTCGTTCGCCTTTATTTAACCAGGCAGGTCGTTAAGAACACATTCTTATTTACAATGACGGCCTGGCAAGAGACGAGGACCACTTTGGGGAAAAGGAAGTGGTTTAGGGAGTAAAACACAGTAAAAATGTAGCTCTACAAAGGTAGAAAACCAGCATTTTTTGGCAAAGCAGCAGAAATTGGCAGAACACCAGAACCTGCGGGGCGATCAGAGCGGCTCATCTGTCCGCTGTAGAACCGAGCTGGTCCAGTGCGGGGTAGTGCAGTGGTTCCGAGCCATCCAGGGGCCTCTGGTTCAGAGAGTGCGTGGATTTCAACAGGAATCCGTGCGTGGAATTCTTGCATACGCAAAAAAAAAATATTCAGATGTTCAAAACTGTGTTAACTCCCAAATCCATGCAGGTTCCTTTGAACATCACAATCAGCGTGGATCTGAGCGCACATGCAGGAGCACAACACCCCTCCCTGTCTCCTCCCTCAAATACATACATCTGAATATGATAATGAGCATAATAGGGCTTGGTCACCAAGGTGCATTCTGGGACGCGGCGGCCATGTTGGCAGTTTCGTGAGTGTAAACAAACAGCAGTGTAGTAGCACCAAGTGAACAGACAGAACGCAAAAAGAAAATGTTAAAATGCCGGAAAGCAACTGGAATTTACCGAAATACCTTAAACAAGGAAGCCAGGGAGCAGTATATGGAGAAAAGAATGATTATTAACGGTTTGGATCCCAGTGTTTCCCCTAGAATTTTTTTCAGGCCCGGTGGTACCCACCGAAAAAACCCTAAACAGACGAGGCGCGTGGGACGGCATATTGGACATGTGACATGCAGCAATATAATTGATTGATTGGGCCGGAGCTTCGGGAGCTGTGTGCTGGCCTGCGGTCCCCACCCCCGGTCATCCTGTTGCTGCTTCCACCTGCCTGCTGTGCTGTTGCCGTCCCTGACCCACCAGTCTGGCCCTCGGCAGGAGGGTCCCCCCTGATGAGCCTGGTCCTGCTCAAGGTTTCTTCCCTCCTAAAGGGGAGTTTTTCCTTGCCACTGTTTGGCTTAAGGTTTTTCTCCCACTAGGGGAGTTTTTACCTGCCATTGTTTATGTAATAACTGCTCGGGGGTCATGTTCTGGGTATGGGTCTCTGTAAAGCGTCTAGAGACAACTCTGTTGTATTAGACGCTATATAAATAAAATTGAATTGAATTGAATTGAATATAACAATATTACATTAAAAATCATTGTAGGCCTATATTGGTGAATGATATCACTTCAATGAAATCATTAGACTTCATCTAACCTTTAACCAGAGTGTCCTGGGCCTGAAAGGCTGCAGTGTGCTGGTCTGACCCATATGAGCATTGATCTATTCTATAAATTTCAGAGGGATCTCTATGAAAACCCTCTGGGATGGTCCTCTTTTAACGGCTGCTTGTGCTGACGGCATATGCCACAAAACATCCCTATTCACAGTTGAGATTATATCAGTTATAGATAATTTAAACATTGTAGAAGATTTTTTTTCCCCCGTTTTGTTATAACAGGGTTACATGCATTTGACTGGGGAAAAAATGAACCTTTAGTGGTTCTAGTGGAAAGACAATCTATTGTCTGTGTTATTTTCATTATTATTGCTTACCAAAAAAAGCTCAATCAGAATAAAAACCTAAGCTAAACCACAAGCAGAACCTACGGCGTAGGGTACGGCGTAGGATACGCGGCGACTCGCAAGGTGCGGTGCGTGTCGCCGCGTACCCTACGCCGTAATTCTGCGTTGGTGTAACGCAGAACCATAAATCAGCCTTGACGCGCTCATACCATAGGCACACGCCTGGCACTAGGACCCCGCGGACGCATGGTGCGTCGTCGGGCTGTGTTTTCCTTCATGGTTCCCTGCGTCACATGCAAACACAAACACACGTACCTGGCAGAAACATTTCTTTCATGTTGTCTGTCGCCCGCGATATTTTTTCTTTTTTTGGCCGGCACCATAGTTGGCTGGCTACAAACTCTATACATCCCATAATGTATAATAATATTCCCGCGCTCTAAGCAGCGGTACTCGCATCGTTAAGGCTGATTTCGCGTTACACCAACGCAGATCAACGGCGTTGGGTACGCGTCCATCGGCCGTACGGTGCACGTCGCCACGTACCCTACGCCGTAGGCTACGGCATAGGCTCCACGTCGATTTAACGCCGAACCATAATTCAGGCTTTACTAGGCAACGGAGCAGGTTGACTCCCGTTGCAGAACAGCGCTGCAGAGCCGTTCCTAAACGTAAATGATCATTGATTTTTTTTTAGGCCTGGCTGGGGGTCTCGTTGGCCTGGCGGGCCCGCCAGGCCTGTACAATGGTAGGGGAAACACTGGATCCATATGAAATCCCTACTTAAGAGTGGAGCTCCGAGGAGGATTTACTGCTGCAGTTCTGCACAACCCACGTCTTAGGCTACCTTGTTTAGGAGTGTTTGGCAGCTGCTTTGGTAAATGTTTGACTGGCCATGTGTTTCAATAAATGTGTATAATAGTACAACATACAGTACATGTTTTGTATTACTATTACTTTTTTCTTTTTTTTGACTGCTATATTATGCGGAAGAGGCTCCGAGGCGTGATGAGCAATATTTTTGTTTTCCTCGTGGGATTATTTTTGTCCTCTGCAGTTAATATTTTTTCCTCATCAAACTAGTTTTATCTGAAGATTGGGGTTAATCGCACCGCAGAGAGCTGGCCAGCAACTGCGTTTAGCTCGAGAAGAATCGGGAATAAAACCCGTGTTTTGATCCGACCCCGGTCTGTGTGAGTGTTTGTTTGTGGTTTATTGTGGAAGGTTATGTTTGGTCGTCTTACAGTCGCGATCCAAGCGGACGACTCTTCGCTATCTCAGATACTCGGCCTCCGTGGTTCTGCCTCCGAGCAGGAAAGCGGTGAAAAGTTAAACCATTAGCGATCTTTTCCCCACGTCTGTTATGTGTGGAGCTGCTGCAGCTACTACAAAGCAACAGGTTACCATGGTTACAGAATAACGGAAAGTAACGATTACAAGTACCGGTAGGCTAAGACAAAACGAAGAGGGAGCACGTCTGTACACAGTGCTCACTGGTCCGAAGAGCAGCTCAGGTAGCTTCCAGTATGACAGCTCCGCCAGGTGATGACGTCAAGACGACCAAGCCGTATTATCCATTAAAAACAGCTCATCCTAACAAGGAACGTGGAAAAACAAGTAAAAAAAAAAAAACATCGGCTGTGAGCTGGAGACAGTCCTGTCAGAAGTTTAGGCTGTAAAAATAATTTATTTGGGGGCATTTCTTTTCCGATTTAAGCTGCATTGCATTATGGGTATTGTTGTTCGCTGCATTGTGTTGCGTTCCGTGAAGAGTTGTGGGTTTATTATGATCGTAAGGGTTCGTGAATGTCAATATTTAGTGTCAGTGCATCAGTACATTCTTCTCTTCTTGTTTGGATTTTAAGAATCGACACCAGAACTGAAATTGGTGGGACGAAAAACGGCTCCTCGTTCCGCTTTATTGTCATGCGTATTATATACTGACGGATTAAGACCAATGTACACGTTTATTGAGTTTTACACATTGTGGATCTCCGCGATCACCTCTCATAAGTATAACAATGTGAACAACATAAGCTTATATTGTTCCAACGGGATTATCGAGGTGCAAATGTGAGAAATAAAGAGCAAAGTTGCTGTAACTCGGGGTGTTGCATCCGCAGGAGGAGAGACCGGTCTGGATCCCGGTCCAGGTCCCGGCCCAGGTCCTGGTCTTGGTCCAGGTCCTGGGAGGAGAGACCGGTCCAGGTCCCGGTCCATCACTGGAGAAACACTTTCTGGACCTGCAGCTCCTGCAGCTGACTAATATCAGACTCTGAAAGTTGCCTAAACATTCAATAAAAACTTTATTCATTCATTTCTGAATCACATCAGTTCGTATCAACCAACCTTTCAGAGACATCTTAGTTTTATTTTAAAAGACAACTTTACAGAACCGGTTTATCACTGCAAAATGTATTTTAATGTTTTTCTGTCCAGACACAGTTATGGGATGTTTTAGGATCTGGCTTTAATCTCCAGTAGTCGTCCCATACGGTCGTCATGGTGACAGAGATGTCTGACCTGCAGCTCCAGCTGAAAGATCATGTTGGTCTGAACCGGAGCAGCTGGTCCAGTTCAGGACAGAGATCCAGAAGATCCTCTTGGTACCTGAACCAGCTGATGGTCCAGTCTTAGTCCTGGACCAGCAGATCCAGACTAAACCAGCTGATGGTCCAGTCTTAGTCCTGGACCAGCAGATCCAGACTAAACCAGCTGATGGTCCAGTCTTAGTCCTGGACCAGCAGATCCAGACTAAACCAGCTGATGGTCCAGTCTTAGTCCTGGACCAGCAGGTCCAGACTAAACCAGCTGATGGTCCAGTCTTAGTCCTGGACCAGCAGATCCAGACTAAACCAGCTGATGGTCCAGTCTTAGTCCTGGACCAGCAGGTCCAGGACTAAACCAGCTGATGGTCCAGTCTTAGTCCTGGACCAGCAGATCCAGACTAAACCAGCTGATGGTCCAGTCTTAGTCCTGGACCAGCAGGTCCAGACTAAACCAGCTGATGGTCCAGTCTTAGTCCTGGACCAGCAGGTCCAGACTAAACCAGCTGATGGTCCAGTCTTAGTCCTGGACCAGCAGGTCGGTGTGATCTGATCATCAGCAGGTTCCTCTAACGGAGCCAAAGCTCCATCAGGATTTGCTGGTTCCATCGTTGAGCTCCTTTAGTTGTTTGTTCAGATCATGTGGTTGATTGTGAGATTGTTGCAGCTCCACTCTAGTGTAACTTATCTGGTGATGTGGGGACTGTCGTGTCCTTCATGTGGTCGTGAACTTATTGTTGACGTCACGTTTCCTCATATTCTGCACTTCACTGCATCACCAGTGAGAGTCGCCAACGGACAAAACCTCAGAAAAGTGCGTACGCCAGTGCGTAAAGGACCGCAACTTTTCACGTTCAAATCAATTTTTGAACATCCGACCGTGAGCGTAGAAAGTGGTGTACGCACGTTTTTTGTCTACCGCACGTGCATTTCAGAGTCTTTCCATGTTTCTCCAGGACCTTTCAGCTTCCCTCCATGTCCTCCAGGACATCTCAGATTCTTTCTATATTTCCCCAAGATCCTTCAGCTTCATTCTATGTCCTCCAGGATCTTTCAGGTTCCTTCCATACACTCCAGGACCTTGTAGTTTTCTTTCATGTTCTCCTGTGACCCCTCCAGTCCGCATACTCGGGCTTTGAACCCAGTCTACATGGTGGTGGTCTGGGTGCTCGCCTACACTCCTGGTTCTGGTGGTGCTGGAAGATGAGCAGCAGTCCAGGGTGACGCAGGTGATGGAATGAACTCCGACTCCCGTCGTCATGACGACAGGTTATTGTACCACTTGGGTCTGGTGTGTTCCGAGACCGGGGGTGACCCGGTGAGAAAACGTTATTGTGAACTTGTCCCAGGTCACCTTGAAACATCTGCTTCCTGAGCGTGTTCACACCTGAGTTCAAGCCTGAATTAAGGCTCTGGGTTAAACCAACTCAGAGTCTACGTCGTCACCGTGACGCCGTCGTGAACCTTCGGACTTCTCCGTCACTCCATTTCACCGCGGTGCAAAACCCCCCAGAGTGCTAGTTGATACTTTGTTTAACTTTCGGGTTTTTCCGGTCACAGTGAATCAAAGAGATAAGGATAACTATTGTGCAAAAAAAAAAAAAAAAAATCACACACACGAAGAAAAGAGCGCTGAAAGTTCACGACTGCTTCACGAACTGGAACCAGAAATGCGTTGCTACCAAGTAAACCAATCGCAGCCCTTTCGTCTGCGTTGGGTCTGCGTCGCCTCCACGCGTAGTTAAAATTTTTGGGCGGTGCAGGTCAGGCTACGGCGTAGCTACGGAGAGACTCCCACGTACCCGCGTACCCTACGGCGTAGGTTTAACGCAGAACCATAACTCAGCCTTCACCTGGGATTGGCTCAGGAGCACTTTAACACCTGCCGTACCAGAACGTTCCACTGAAACTGGACTCTGTCCTGCAGGGAGTTGAGCGTCCACGCCCACGGGACAGGAGGAGGAGCAGGGACGCTGACAGGCTGCTGTGGGAGGGGCCTCCTTTCTGCTGCTGCGCACACTGACCAGGTGACCAGTGAGGAGGTGAGCAGGCGACCAGGTGAGCAGGCGACCAGGTGAAGGCCCGGGACGTGGCTGCAGATGGGGAACAGCGCTCTGAAGTCTCACCTGGAGACCTCCCAGAAGACGGGAGTGTTCCAGCTGACGGGGAAAGGCCTGCAGGAGGTGAGTCAGTGAACAAGTCACCGTCAGTACAGACCAGCTCAGACTGGGCCGGGTCAGATCCAGACGTGCAGGACAGGACAGTCAGAATGGGTCCCGTCCAGAACTCTAGATGAGACTAGATGAGGGTTTCAACCAGTCAAAACAGTCTCCCACAAGTCTACCTGATAAAGGCACATTTAAAGTCCCCGTCCAGTCAGGAATGTGAAACCAATCAATCAATCAGGCGTCTTTTCTAAAGCGCGTTACAAACCACGAGGCAGCAAAAGTGCTTTACACCTGCAGGTCTGGATCCAGAGCCTGGTGGTGGTAGGAGAGCCGCAGGGCTGGTTCCAGACCCTGGTGGGGGGAGGGGAACTGGTGGTCAGCACCAGAACCACCTGAGACAAAAAAAACAGTCCAGCTGGGATTTGGGCGTTTCCATGAAATCTGGTGGTTTTCCACTGGAGTCTACGTCTGGTGGTGAATGACAAGACTCCCAAGTCCAGGTCGGTGGGAGCTCTTGAACCATGTTGGCGACCCGCAAGAGCGTTAGGGTAACCACCCAGAACTATTCTGGTTGTCTGGACTTCAGTGAGGCGTCTAGAACAAGACCATGAAGACCTTGTTGGTACCATCAAACCAAAGCTGCTCTTGTACACCGGTCTGCTGGAGTCCCTCAGGAGTTTTTAGAAACCAGAGTCTTGTACTCGGGTCTGCTGGAATCTCTCAGGAGTTCTTAGAAACCAGAGTCTTGTACACTGGTCTGCTGGAGTCCCTCACTCGATTCCTTCCTCAGAAACCAGATTATGAACCTGCTAGTTACTGAAAAAACATGTCTTAGGCCCAGACCCAATACTCCCTCTACCCCTACTTTTCAGTCCTACCCCTAAATTTTGCTCATTCCCGTGAGGGTAGGGGTGTCCCAATTCCTCTACCTAGTGGCAGTGGCTTAAACGAGTGTTAGGGGGCATCAATCTGTCCCTACACAGCAAAGGGTTTTCCGATGCTCACTAGCTGACCGAGGGCTAGAAAAATTTCCCAGAATGCTTTTCGTTGTCATTTGCGGACTGAATAAAAAAAAAAAAAATGGCAGACATTTCTTATTTTTTTAGTGAATAAAATCAATATTTTGAGTTAGTTTCTGCATAAAAATGTGTTTTGATTACATTTCTAGCGAGAAATATATATTTTACTTTCATAATAATCACTCAGTGGATGTACATAATCACTCGCTTGCCCGTTGTTGCGAAGTCTTTTTCAAACCTCGTCAGAATAAAGGCTGATTTATGGTTCCGCGTTACACCAACGCAGAGCCTACGGCGTGGGTTACGCGGCGATGCGTGCCGTACGCCGTACCCTACGCCGTAGGGTCTGCGTCATTTTAACGCAGAACCATAAATCAGGTCCCGAGTTCTCATCCGGAAATTTTCGGATCAAATTTCTTAACAGGCGTTATTTGGATAAACTGAGCCCAGGTTGGGGATCTTAACAGTTACTTTTACGTCTGGAAAAAATATTAAAACTTAAATAAAGTGGCATATTAACAGCGCTACAGCTGAAATTAAAACAGCTTTTAGCTCTGGGCTTCCTGATATGGTGTGACGTATGTGCAAACGTAACTACGCAGTCGCTTACGTACCCGAACGTAAACCACGCAGTGACGTAGCAAGCTAAATTTAGGGGTGGTGCTGAAAAGTAGGGGTAGTGGGTGTATTGGGACAGGGCCCTGGGAAGATTACAAGTGCACTAAAATCTGTGACTTCTTTTTTAGGGCTAGTGGTAGAAAGTAGGGCTAGTGATAGAAAGTGGGGGGTGTATTGGGATTGGCCCTCACTATCTCTGTTGTGAACCGTTGTGAGGCAGCACCAGGTTCCAGTGGACCTGAAGGTCTCTGCGTGGTTCTGGTTTCAGTTTCCAGAGGAGCTGCAGAGGCTCACCGCCAACCTGAGGACCATGGACCTGTCGGGCAACAAGATCGAGGCTCTTCCTGGCTCCGTTGGAAACTTTGTGCAGCTGAAGAGCCTGACCCTGAACTCCAACCGGCTGAGTGAGTTCTGGATGCTCCGTCCTCCGCCGCTCATCTGAGCCACAGGTGTTCTAATGCTGTTCTGGTTCTGTCTGCAGCCGGGCTTCCCGCTGAAATTGGAAAGCTGAAGAAGCTGGAGACGCTGAGTGTGAACGGGAACCTGATCAAACAGCTGCCCCCTAGCGTGGGTCAGCTCAAAGCCCTGCGGACCCTCTGCCTGGCCGGGAACCAGATCTCAGAGTTCCCCACGGGCCTGGGAGTCCTGAGGCAGCTGGACATGCTGGACCTGTCCCGGAACAAGATCCAGAGCGTCCCCACGGCGGTGTCCGAGCTGCAGGCCATCGAGATCAACCTGAACCAAAACCAGGTCTCACTGTGCTAGTAAAGCCCGGTCCCGTAACAAGTCAGAAAAAACTATTGGTGCGTCCGAAATGCCACACTAAACAGTATATACTAAAAAGTATACTTAAATTTGGCACACTTTTGAGTAAATATCAGTAGTGTAAATTCATTTGGATGTACTATTAAGAGCGCACACGTCACTTCCTGCCGTAGGGAGGGGAGGTTGTTACCATGGTAACCTGTCACAGCAGCAGCTCCGCTTTTTCCCGTTTATTCTGGCCGAAATAAGATGACATTATATAATATTATATACGAATATTATAATATTAATATTATATAATAATATTATTATAATTAATATTATACTAATGACTATACGTATCGCTTAGCAACCTAACGCCGCTGCATTGCATTGTGGGACGTTTCTGCTCAGCTAGTGTCCATCAATCCACACTTGTAAAATTCTCCAGAATGAGTATGCATGGTGCACACTATTACATTCTAATGTTTCAGACGCACTAAAAAATGTTGCATACTCATTTTCCATACTCATTAGGGTGGAAGTGTGGGACTTCGGACACAGCCCATGTTAACCAGCAGCCAGTCTTTCATTTCTCCCACTTTGATTTCTTTTTTTTTTTTTTAAAGGTTTTTTTTGGCACTATTGGCATTTATTTAGAAAGTAGGTAGACAGGAAATAGGTAGAGAGATGGGGCGGGGGGCGTTGCAGTATAGAGGGACTGGCCCGGGACTCAAACCTGCATGAGGACTAGAGCCTCAACCCACTGAGCTGTCCAGGGCCCTGAGCACTGTCATTTATGTTCTGATAGCATGAAGCAAAGATGTTTCCTCTGGATTCCATCTGGGACTCCTCTCAGGGGCCGGCACAGCCACTCATCTGTCTCCGTCCCTGTCCTCTGCATCCTCTTCTCTCACACTAGCTGACTTCCTGTCTCCTCTCCTCTGCCGGAGAGAAGGAACACAGTTAAAAACAACAGTTGTGTCATGAAGAGGGTTGGAGGAGAAGAGGTTTCAGAAGTGTTAGGGACCAAGCAGTCAGCAAGGAGGAGAACAGGAGTTGGTTTAAAAAAAAGGGTTTTATTTACTACAAAAATGTATATATAAACCAAAACTAATTATCCAGGTTTATAAAAGAGGTCAACAAAACCAGAACTACACTGAAACTATTAGCAGCATAACAAGACACCAACTAACAAAACTGACTCTCCTATAATGACACAGAAGGGAACATATATATAGTGGCTTGGCCAAACCAAATAACACACAAGGGGAAACCAAAATGGACAACAAGTACAACTAATACAAAAGGAAACCAACTAAACCCCAAATCCCCCCTCTAACATAACAGCACATGGTATGGCTTAATGGGCATGCCACAGGATTTAGCAGTCCTCCACCCTTGGCCACGCCTTTTGCCTCACCAGGAAAGGTAACTCCTCCACCAGCATGGTAACTCAAAAGAAGGAAATAAAGATTAATAATAATAGGTTATAAACAAACAAATATATATCAAATAAACTAAACCTTAATGTTTAATTGAATTGTTTGGGGTGTGGCTGACTGCAAATAAAATTAGCCTGTGTGCTTAAAGTAATGAGGGCCTAGTGTATAGGGTATTACCCTCTTCAACTGGCCTGTGTGGCTGGGGCCATCACAAGAAGGAAGATTCTTTATTTACATTTACTAATTACAAGAGATCAACATGTCTTAAACCTCAGGTGGGGACCTGGACGTGGACTCTGAGACGTCCCCAGGTGATCCAGGTGTAGTGGACTCTGAGACGTCCCCAGGTGATCCAGGTGTAGTGGACTCTGAGACGTCCCCAGGTGATCCAGGTGTAGTGGACTCTGAGACGTCCCCAGGTGATCCAGGTGTAGTGGACTCTGAGACGTCCCCAGGTGATCCAGGTGTAGTGGACTCTGAGACGTCCCCAGGTGATCCAGGTGTAGTGGACTCTGAGACGTCCCCAGGTGATCCAGGTGTAGCTAGGTTCTTTGAGCTTCTGCTGTCTTTAAAGACATAAAAGCAGTAGCGGAGCCAGAGGGGGGTTAGGGGCCGGTCTCCCCGGGGCCCACAAGTTCATAGGGCCCAATGATAGGGCCCCGTTTTGTGTGATACGTTCATATATAATATATATCGTAAATTGTAGGCTATAATAACATAAAATGTGCATTGTGCGGCCAGTGTAGGCTAATTCTTACTTTACAACTGTCCTGAACGCATCGGGGCCGTGAGCCAACGCTGATTGGCTGTAAAGCCTGAATTATGGTTCTGCGTTACGCCTATAATTTACAACTGTCCTGAACGCATCAGGGCCGTAGGGTACGCCGTGGCGTAGGGTACGGCGTGGCATAGGGTACGCCGTAGGGTACGGCGTGGCGTAGGGTACGGCGTGGCATAGGGTACGCCGTAGGGTACGGCGTGGCGTAGGGTACGCCGTAGGGTACGCCGTGGCATAGGGTACGCCGTGGCATAGGGTACGCCGTAGGGTACGCCGTGGCATAGGGTACGCCGTAGGGTACGCCGTGGCATAGGGTACGGCGTGGCATAGGGTACGCCGTAGGGTACGCCGTGGCATAGGGTACGCCGTGGCATAGGGTACGCCGTAGGGTATGCCGTGGCATAGGGTACGCCGTAGGGTACGCCGTGGCATAGGGTACGCCGTAGGGTACGCCGTGGCATAGGGTACGACGTGGCATAGGGTACGCCGTGGCATAGGGTACGCCGTGGCATAGGGTACGCCGTGGCAGAGGGTACGCCGTGGCGTAGGGCAGGGGTTCTTAACCTTTCTGACCTTGGGGCCCAATTTTTTCAGTACAGAGTGGCCCGGGGCCCATTAAATATAAACACTGTATAGCAGGGGTATTCAACTTTAAGAGGTCCATTTAGAGAAAATGTACTCAAGCGAAGGTCCAGAACATCATAATATATATATATATATATATATATATATATATATATATATATATATATATATATATATGTGTGTGTGTGTATATATATTCAAGTAGCCTCATAGTTGTATCAACATCTGCATCTGACTGTTATATTAAAAAAAGTACATATTTGCCAATTAACATGTTTAACTTGAATTAAACATATTTTTTTCTCTTAAAAATAAAGTAGATTTTATTTTATTTTTCAAATGCTATCTTATTTTATTTCTCTACCAGCAGTTTGAATTTCCCCTTTTCTTTGTTAATTGTCTCAACACATTTTTATACTAAATTAATATAAACACATCTTAACAATTTAAGGTTCAGGTTCTCATATGCATGTGGAGGTGCTCATTGATGAGCCTGAAACGATATTTAGTTTTAATTATGTTCACTGTGGAGAAAGCTGCTTCACAGCTGTATCTGGACCCAAACATGGGTGTTTTAAGATGCTCAGCTTATTTTTCTGTGACTTCAGTTCAGACTTGAGTGGATATGTTTGATGAAAAACTTTGTGTTTTGTTTCAGTGGCGTTTCACTTTCGCACTTTGAACGCCACGGTCTCTGAACGTATGAGACACTGGTTTTGTCCCAGTGGGAAGACTGAACAGGATGAATTTGTCCATTCCGGGTTGCATATTTAAAAATACAGCGAGGACAAAACTTAGTTTGATTTTACTTTAAGTTATTTACATTAATAAGTTGTCAGGACTCAGTGTGTCGGGTTCATCCGAGCCTGATCAGCTGCGACGGGCACAGCCCGCACCGCAGCTCTCTGGTCGCGCTGCAGCAGTTACTTTCTGATGCTTTTTCGAAAGCCCGAACAGTCCAGTCCAGCAGACACGACAGCCCACGCATCTACATCTACCATCTTTCAGCAGTAACGACGGAGCCCACCGCCCGAGCGGCAGCCTCAGCCGACCTCCCCGGCCGCGGGGACGCGCCGGGATAAATGATCACGCCGCGCTCGCTCGCTCTGGGCGCAGACCCAAGTAATCGATCCCTAATCCTGGCGGATCTAAACCTACTTTGTGCAAAATGAAGGATTTTCTCTGTAAATACACACCATTTCTCTTACTATTACACGTACAGCTAGCTGAGTGTCTTCTTCTCCTCATTTGGTTGGGAGTTGCTATGCAGTCCCGCGGCCCTCGCGGCCCACACGTACAAAACTGATTTTTTTTTGGCGGCCCACTAGATGGCGCTCGCGGCCCAAGTGTGGGCCGCGGCCCTATGGTTAAGAATCACTGGCGTAGGGTACGCCGTAGGGTACGCCGTAGGGTACGCCGTAGGGTACGCCGTGGCATAGGGTACGCCGTAGCGTACGCCGTGGCATAGGGTACGCCGTGGCATAGGGTACGCCGTAGCATAGGGTACGCCGTGGCATAGGGTACGCCGTAGGGTACGCCGTAGGGTACGCCGTAGGGTACGCCGTGGCATAGGGTACGGCGTAGGGTACGGCGTAGGGTACGCCGTGGCATAGGGTACGCCGTAGGGTACGCCGTACCCTACGGCGTAACGTGTGCGTCGCCGCGTATCCTACGCCTCCCAAGGGGGTGGTGGTAGTAAAGTGGTTTGTCCTCTGTGTCCAGATCTCGTCCTTGTCGGTGGAGGTGTCCCGCTGTCCCCGTCTGAAGGTTCTCCGTCTGGAGGAGAACTGTCTGGAGCTGGCGTCCATCCCTCACTCCATCCTGTCCCAGTCCCAGGTGTCCCTGTTCTCCGTGGAGGGAAACCTGTTTGAGGTGAAGAACCTGCGGGACCTTGAGGGATACGACAAGGTGAGTCCTGTCCCCCCTCCTGTCCTGTCCCCCCCGTCTCTGCTGCTCCTCACATCCTCTGTCTCCCCTCAGTACATGGAGCGCTTCACGGCCACCAAGAAGAAGTTTGCCTGAAGGTCCTGGACAGAAGTCCGGATCTCTGATGGCCCTCACTCCCGGCACCAGCTGATGCTTCTCCTTCTCCTGCTACGACCCGGACATCAGGCAGTGGAGCTGGGTCTTCAGGACCCTCAGAGTCTCCAGTCCCCTCAGTCCTACACGGACAGATGGGACACTTGTACAGGGACAGCTCTAGATGCTTCAGAACCTCTGCGTTGCAGCCAGACTTCAGGGTAGATTTAGTCGGCGGCTCTGATCCAGAGGAACACAAGGGTTCAGCTCCGGTTCTGCTACCCAGCGGTTCTGAGCCTAGTCTGGACCCGTCCTCCCCCCTGCAGCCATTCTCCTACCACCTTAGAGGGCTGCCTCATCTCTGGACTGTTACCGTCACCATGGAAACGTCTGTCACCGTAGAGACGGAACTCTGAGCCCACCACAGACCCGGGTTGGAGGTTGATGACGTGGTGGAGATCCTCTCCACATTAGATACAACTGTTTAACAATAACTGCAGAAATGTGCTTGACTTTAATAAACTGGTGTTAAATAAAGCAGCATGTTTTTATTGGCTCCCAGTAAAGACTTAATTAAATATTTGCATTAGGGCTGTCAGTTTAGCGAAAATTATGAAAATAAATAAAGAAAAGTGTCCACGGGTGCAAAATCCAGGTAAGGAGGGCAAAAAGCAAAACAAAACACTCCGTGAAGCCCCTGACATCCACTGAGACCCAACCTTTGGTGGCATCAAATCGTCTCTTAGCAAGTTCTGGGATATCAGATTTCTTCACGACTAACCTCCTGTTGCACAAAATGGACTTTCCATCATCACTCAAGGAATACTTGTCCCTATTTCTCCATACTCTGACCGAAGCTGACCGTTGAGTTTACGTCCTGTCTGCAACCGGGACATCAAATTCCCCCTTGAGTACCTTAAGTATAGTACTGTAGGTCTCATCATCCATTGGGCGTACGCTTTGTCCAGCACATATCATACAGAGTGTAGACAGTAGAATCAACGTTATGCGGAGATTCATATTCAACCTGCGAGAACACAAATATGATTTGGTATAAATCTTTTATTCTTAGGCAGTAGTGCAATGTGCAATGCAACAAGCACTTTATATTTCTGTACAGCTGAGTTCTCTCAGTATAATAAAATGACTTTTATTGTTGGTATTTAATTATTGTAATACGTAATGAGAATTGTGCAATTAAAATAGCACTTTATATCTATTGTGCAATTGGGCAAGTTGCAATATAATACGTACTCAACACGTAACTTTGTGTGTTTTATTAATAATGTGATTTCTATGTTCAAAACCAACCTGCCAATGGGACTAGAGATGGAAATTAGCCATACGGCTATAATCCCACATGTTCACATGAATATGTGCATCAGCATGTCCCATTTTTTCAAAAATAAATCAATTTACAAATCTACAAATGTTTTACATATAGTACCTTTAAGACTGGCAGCAGTCAGTCTGTGACCATCGCTGTCTATGGTCCTGAAATCTCAGACAGGTCACAGCCTAGAAGGTCCTACAATAAAACACATAAGATTTCTGAGCATTTACACCTCTGACCACAACGGTCATATAGACCACAACTGTAATATAAAGTTTTACAATATCAAACTGCATTTTGTGAAAACAAACTAAATGCTGATGTTGTAAATAGTACGGGCTATAAACATTATGCAGAACATCTTAAAACAACATAAACATCTCAAATGATCCTTACTAATAACAATTAATGAATTATAATGTTTTCAAACATTATAATTGAGGGGATCCTAACGTGCTACATAAGAGAAAAAAATGTAACATCGACATGTTTGACAATCTAGCGGACTGAATGTCTAAGGTAGATTTCAACGAATCCATTGATACCAAATACATCATGCTGGCTGACTGGGAAAGGAGTGAAAAGTTGTTGCAAAGTTGAACTGCTTTACCGCAAAGTGACTATCGACTTCATTTTAAGCTGGCATGTGGTGCAGCTAATTATGGTGGAGTATCATGCTACTGTGGTGTGTTAGGAATCACACACACGAAGTAATATCCATTTGCTGAACTTTAATAAACACCTTCAACACATACAGGTTATTATGTAGCTGTCTCTCTAACGCAGTAGCTCGTTATTAAAAACCTTGTGTGTCTCATCTCGCGATACGTTACTTTTATTATGAGAACACTACATCTTCCCTCTTTTTAATAATGAAATTCCTGGAGGTAGAACTAAAGAAAATAAATAATATCTACGCCAATGTAGCTAAAACTACGTTGAAACTTAAATTATATCAGCATTCTAAGCTAATCTCATTTCAACATGTAAACATAAATGTTCTTTCTTACCCCAGATTAGAATGAAAAATAAACTTCTGTTTTAAACCAAATTTAGAAATAATCCTACCTTCCCTCTTTTCTAAACAACAAATCACACTTTCTTTCTTTTGAGCAAAGTCAGAGTTCAGGTAGACATCACATAGTCCTTCTGCCATGCCGGTGGACATCTGACACGACTTCACAGGAACATCAGGTGACGGTACAGCTGTCATGGGCCCTGGATCCATGGGAGTGGGGGGGTGGGCGGATGTGGGATTGGTGAATGGGACAGACTCAGCTGGTGTGAGAACTGGGTTTGGAAAGGAGGGGGTGCTGAGACCGATATCTCCGTCGAACTTTTTATCGGTCATATCGGTGAAGCTGGGCAGTTTGTCGCAGAGATCTCTGTTCATCAACAGCTTTGCCGGGGACACTCCTGTGACTGCATGAGGAGTGGTCCGGTAGTGGAACAGAAAACTTCTCAGTGCAACCTTCCAATCTTTCTTTTAAATTTTGGCCGCTTTCACTGATTTCAGAATTGTTCTGTTGAATCTTTCCACTTCTTCGTTCGACTGAGGCCAATATGGTACTCCTTTCAGCTGCATGATGCCATGTGTGGTGAGGTAATCATGGAACTCTCTGGATGCAAATGGTTTACCATTATCACTTCTCAGATACTTGGGATAGCCATGAATTTGGAACATCATTTCGAGAGCATTAATCACATTGGTGGCATTTGTGACTTTCATGTAATAATAATAATAATAATGACTTGGATTTATATAGCGCCCTTCAAGGCACCCAGAGCGCTTTACAAAGATCATTATTCATTCATACCCATTCTCTCCAGTGGTGGTAAGCTACATTTTGTAGCCACAGCTGCCCTGGGGCAGACTGACAGAAGCGTGGCTGCCATATCGCGCCAAACGGCCCCTCCGACCACCACCAACATTCATACACATTCATACACATTCACACGGGGCAAGGTGGGTAAGGTGTCTTGCCCAAGGACACTACGACAGCAAACTGGGACAGAGCGGGATTCGAACCGCCGACCTTCCGATCATTGGACGACCCGCTCTACCACCTGAGCTACTGCCGCCCCAATGTAGGCAACTTCGGGCCACCTGGAGTAGTAGTCAACTACAGCAAGCAGGTAGTTACCTTCAGAGATGCTCAGTAGGTCAACTGCCAGGTAAGTCCAGGGTTGGTCTGGCAATGGCGTGCACTCTAACTCTTCTGGTGGAGCATTCTTGCCGATCACTTGACATGGGTAGCATTGCTTGACTTGCTTTTCCACCATTTTGTCAATTTCAGGCCACCAGACTTTAGTTCGCAGTCGGTTCTTTGTCCGCACAATCCCTTGATGTCCTTCATGTCCTAACTGTAGCACGTGCTCTTGCAGGGTTTCGGGAATCACGATTCTGTTTCCTCGCATGACCATCTGTCCAGCCGTCCAAAGTTCATCTTTGATCGCCTGGAACACTGTGCCTTTGAAGTAGGTCCAGTCATTTTTCTGTATGGCTTGGCGTAGCTGGGAGATGGTCGGATCATCCTTTGAAGCCTGCTCGATCTCATGGGGGGTTAGAGCATGAGGTGTGGAATCTTTAATGATGCTGTAGATATACTCATCTGTTTCTCTCTCCTCAGCTTTGTCGCAATGACCAACGGGTTGGTGACTCAGGGGGTCGGCCTTGTTGGTTTTGCCGGGAATGTGGACTACTTGGTAGGTGAACTGTTGCAGGTACAGCAACCACCGTTCCACTCTGGCGGATGGAGGCAGTGAGTTGGGCGACAGCACTTTCACAAGTGCCTTGTGATCTGTGAGGATCTTGAACTCACATCCAATGAGGTACAAACTGAATTTCCGACAGGCCCAGAATACTCCGAGAGCTTCTCTTTCAAACTGAGAGTAGCGTGTCTCAGTGGGTGTGAGCTTCCTGCTGGCGTAATACACTGGCTTCCAGACTCCATCTGTCTGTTGTTGCTCTAGGATGGCACCTACTGCAATGGGGGAAGCGTCACAGGTGATTCTGGTTGGCATTCCAACTGAGTAGTATGCCATGATGGGGGCATCGGTCAAAGCATCTTTGAGTTGGTCAAACGCACGCTGTTCTTCCTTCTCCCATTTCCAATCAGCATCTTGCTTAGTGAGTTCCCAGAGAGGCGCAGTTATTGTGGCGAATTGTGGGACGAACTTTGCACAGAACTGGGCCAATCCGAGGAAGCTGCGCATTTGTGACGCATCAGTTGGTGGGGGAGCATGTGCGATGGCTTTGACCTTTTCGTCTGACACTTTCAGGCCTTCTTGTGATAGGACATGACCCATGTACTTGATGGATGTCAGTTTGATCTGGCATTTCTTTTCATTGACTGTCAGGCCTCTTTCAGCTAGCCGTTGCACCACGGTAGCCAGCCTTGCGTCATGTTCAGCTTCTGTGCTGCCAACTACAACTATGTCATCAGACATGTTGTATGCACCTGAGCAGTCTTTGATAACTTGGCTGACTATCTGTTGGAATTTTTCTGATGCCATGTTCACTCCGAAAAAGAGCCTTTTGTATCTGTAGAGTCCTCCTGGTGCAGCGAATGTTGTGATTTCTCTGGAATCAGGGTGGAGCTCTATTTGGTGATATGCCATGTTGAGGTCAATCTTGGAAAAGTATTTCCCTCCGGCCATTTCCTGGATGGTTTCGTCGATGGTAGGCACTGGATGACGTTCACGGACGATGGCCGCATTGGCTCTTCGCCTGTCAATGCAAATTCGTACATCTCCATGTTTGCAGTCATTTTCTGGCTTTTTCTCCACAGTAACTAGTGGATTCACCCAATGAGCTGGTTCTGACACTCGCTCAATTACGTCTAGATCCACTAGCTCTTGTAGTTTTTCAATTACCCACTGCCGTCGATTGAATGGAATTCTCCGCACGGGTTGAATGACTGGAGTGACGTCTGGGTCAATTTTCAGTCTGAGCTGGTAGTTCTTGAGTTTCCCCAACCCAGTGAAGACTTGTGGGTGCTTTGTGCGTAGACTTGACCATATGTCAGCTCCAGAACAGCTCAGGATGTTCGCGTCTATGCAAACTCTCAACAGTCCTAGCTCTTTGCTGGTTCTGCTGCTTAGGAGTGATGCTTGAGCTTGCGGCACCACGAAGAATGAAGCAGTGGCACACCGTGTCGTGTTCGGGACCTCAACTTCAAGTGTGCATTTGCCTAAGAGCGTGAGGGCTTGCTTGCTGGCATAAGGATACAATTTTGTAGAGGCAGGTTGCAGACTGACATCAGGCCTGGCCTTCTGTAGCCTTTTAAAATCATCCACGGACAGCGTGTTGTGGTGAGCACCAGAGTCTATCACCATGGATAAGGTGAAACCGTTCAGATGCAGGTCTAAGGTGTCCTCTGTTTTAGATATTCTGAATAGGTAGAAATCTTCAGAATCACTCTGTGAGTCATTGCTTTCTCCTTCTTCTACCCTATGTTGGCCTTTTTTATTTCGACCCTTACTTTGTCTTGGATCACCCCTGCTGCGACCTGACGCTCTGCTATGACCTTGTGAGCTTGGCGTGACATCTTGGCTTGATTTGGATCTATCTTTGTGTAAACAGAGATCATCAAAGTGCCCCTTTTTCCCACAGTGGCTGCACTTGTGGATGCATTCGCGACCTATGTGTCCTTGTGCCCCACATTTGTAGCATCCTGACTGTGATGGTGTCTTGGGCTTTGGTTTGGGCCTTGCTCTGCCGGAGACATGGTTTGTATTTGCTGGAGAACTGAGAATTAGCGCCTCCTTGTGGTGGTATGAGCCAATTACCTGGATGAGGCGATCCAGTGTGAGATTATCTTCTCTGTATAATTTGGCTTTCAACTCTGAATTTTTAATGTGCAGTATTACTTTGTCTCTTACATGGTTATTAGCTTCAGCATTGAAGTTGCATGTTTTCACCAGTACTTTGAGGCGAGTGATAAAATTATTTATTGTCTCACCAGGATTGGGTTCTGTCTCCCAGAACTTTGTACGGGCTTTTGGTATGTTCTCCCTTAATGCAAAGGTGTTGTCAAACAGTTGGATGGCTACTTGATATACATCTCGTGCAGGTTGCTGTGCATTAGCGGGTTGGTGGGCTTTCTGCTCATCAGTGAAATTTTTCCATATCTCACGCAGTCCCTCTCCCCCTGTCAGCAATAATACAGCTCGCTTTTGTGCAGCATTTACAACTCCTGATGCTACGATGTATATTTCAAGTTCCCTCTTCCACATTTCCCATCGTTGATGTAAAGTTTCTGGCTCGCCAACAGTGTCTAATGGTTTCGGGGGCGTGAGCCCACCAAGAGGGACAGCATGAGCCATTTTCCTTTGATGTTAAACGAGGCTTCTAACAGGTTCTGTAAGCAGTAACTGTGGTTTATGCACGCTGAATTTTGAATATCAAACGTTTTGGCATCACACAGAAAACGTATTTCACTTCCCTGAGAGAGTGTCTTTGATTTCCAGTGAAGCTCCGGAGTTGTAGCTCCGACGGTTGCGCAATATCACTGCCGCGTCGGCACGTGCAGCTCCGGCCTTTTCCTTTTTTCTTTCCGGCTTCGGGTCCGTCAACAGCTGAGAGGGCTCTTTAATTCCGTCCTTCTATGCTGTCGGGCACATCCTCGTCGCCAGTTGTGGTGTGTTAGGAATCACACACACGAAGTAATATCCATTTGCTGAACTTTAATAAACACCTACACAACACATACAGGTTATTATGTAGCTGTCTCTCTAACGCAGTAGCTCATTATTAAAAACCTTGTGTGTCTCATCTCGTGATACGTTACTTTTATTATGAGAACACTACAGCTACATAAGAGGAGAAAAAAAACAAGAGTGAAACTTTTGACAATATAGCAGACTGAGCTTTAAAACTACTGTGAAACCATCATATATCTTGAGATTTCAATGAATTAATCGATACATCATGCTGACTTACTGGGAAAGGGGTGAAAAGTTGTAGCCTGTTTTACCGCGAAGTGACCATTGCCTGTGCGTCTTTTTTGTTCTGATTGGAAGAGTGATGGTGCACACCCATACATTCATTTATTTGCAGCATCAAATCATTAACAATTGCATCACACTTAATTGAAAGGCCGTTTATTTAAAATAATGTAACATAATGTAACATTGGGAGATTTTCTGTTACTTACCGTAGCCTACATGGCAATTCTCACTTTCCTGCATTCACATAGGGTAGATTAATTTAAGTTCACCAGTCATTATTTATTTGCAAGCCTTTAATTTTCAGTGTTCAGACAGTCTTGGCCCATGTAACTATCAAAAAGAACACAGACCAGTCTTAAATCTTGACAAATGTTTTTTGCCTACTTCAAAGAATGGACTACCTATTCAAGTTTTTGGCTTTTGATATGCAAACATTAAATGGTTCAAACATTGGCTCATAAGCCACCAGCATAGGCTCATAGCCATAGCCCTTAAAATCATATGAGCATGAATGACCTGTGTGTGTGTGTGTGTGTGTGTGTGTGTGTGTGTGTGTGTGTGTGTGTGTGCGTGCGTGCGTGCGTGCGTGCGTGCTTGCGTGCGTGCGTGCGTGCGTGCGTGCGTGCGTGTGTTATTAATAACTTAACTAACCTGCCCCACCTGACATGCTGGTTGCTTGTCAACATTCCAGTCACTATTGGCAGGTGTATAAGTAAACAAATAAACAACAACAACAAAGATAATTATTTTGTCTCATATTACATTTGTGTGAAGTTATTACATTTACAGATTTTCACCTTCCCACATATGTAATAATTTCCTGCAAATGTAATAGTTATTACATTTGCAGGAAAGTATTACGTTTGCAGTAGGCACATTTCATTACGTTTGTGGGAAATTTATTACATTTGCGGGATTATTACATTCAAAGCTGCAGATTTGTATTACGTTTGTGGTTTATTACGTTTGTGGGCTTGTAGCAGGACACAGGTTTTCAGTGCAGGAACTCTTTATTTCACCAGACACCCAATTGCAAACTCCACCCTAAACCCTCAAATCCTGAGCCCTCACAGACTTTCAGTGACGTCAGCGTCACGTGATCAAGTGTGCGAGGGTGTGAGGGCTCCAAATGGTAAAAATAGTTTACTTTTTTTTTTACAAACTTTATTTAAAATTTCAATTTACAAAATTCCTAGTCAGATCAAAATGTTACGTACCGGTATTATAAGTTTGGGAATGATCATCCTACGGATGTTTGAAAACAAAGTGGTAGCCTATATAAAGGAGCATAATATTCAACAAAGAACACAATTTAAACATGCGCACAATACAATATGTATTTCCTTATTAATGTAGTGTATTTCTTTCAATCTACCCATACCAGCACATCCAGTATGCCAGGATCAATCGCCAAATAATTTCATTTTTGTAAGAGAGCGTATAAATTGATGGTAACCTGAGCTAAATATTTCAGTTATATTATCACTATTTACTGCAACGTTTTTGTTCAACTTGCTGAAATTGTTTAAATTTTGTGGTCATAAATAAATTAATAACCAAATTACTGCCTGACTTGTTTGTGTTGGATCTAAAACTATCTTGCTAGTATTTACATGTATGCATTTCTGTTAACATAGGGAATCTTAATTCAAACACTGTACTCAGATCAAAGAAAAGCAAGTCTTGTTTATTCAACTGAGGATTTGTCTAATACAGTGCTTCTCAATCCTGGTCCTCGTGGCCCCTGTCCTGCATGTTTTATATGTTTCCCTGCACCAACACAGCTGATTCTAATTAAAGGTCCTCATTAGCTTGTCACCAAGGTCTGCACAGCTCTGTTGATGACACAGGTACTTTTATCACGGTGTGCTGAAGCAGGTAACATCTAAAACATGCAGGACAGGGGCCCACGAGGACCAGGATTGAAAAACACTGGTCTAATATAAAATGAAAACAAATGAAATTGAACCTCAAATTATGAATGAAAAAATGATGAAGAAAACAACATTTTGTCCTCCATCTTCCCACAAATGTCAATTAACTTAGATAACTGGTCATCCCTCTTCCTTTCCCTCTCCTCCTCCTTTTCATCCAGCTCCCTCAGCCTCTTTTCCTGTCTTTAGTGTTGAAGAAAGTCCAAAACGTCATTTGTCCTTTTTTTGGTTTTCTTCCCTCCGTTTGAATGAATTAATGAGTGAATGAAAATCTTTATTTCGAACATGCTCAAAAAAAAGAAAATAGAAATATATATATATATATATATATATATATATATATATATATATATATATATATATATATATATATATATATATATATATATATTTAAACCAAAGAACAATAGTTAAATAATATGTTTGTTGGTCGCTCCTTGCTTGTAAAGGAAATAATAGGGCCGTTGAAAAATCATCACGGGACAACAGTTTCTGAATTTAAATCACCAGTGGGATATGTATTTATATTTACAGGTGAACTTTCGTCTCGCAGTCGCACATGGTTCCTTTTCCTCCGCCCCCTGTTTTGTTTACATTCTCCCTGGTAACCTCCTTTTATGTCACAACGCAATGAACTGTGGGTAATTCCCTTTCCCAAAGTGTGCTGGGATGCTGACTTGCGGGAAGGGGGCAGTAAGGGCTCAAAATGGCTGCCGGGAGCCCTCGCGCACTTAACCACTTGAGGAATGGGACAGCCCTAAGCCCTTACGCAAGGTGCGGGAGCGCGCACGTAAGTCTGCGAGTCTGTAAGACTCGCAGACTCGCAGCAGCAGCCCCTCTCTGGAGTGCAGCTGCTCCTTATGAAGGGAGGCAGGGTGGCGAGGTTGATTGGATACACCTGTACCCAATCTTCTGAGTGGCTGCTCCTCCACCCTGCCACAGGGCTCTTATTACGTTTGCGTGTGTAACACGGGACTATCAACAAGAACGCAGTGATTTATACATTTTGTAAAAAAGAATTTTCCTATCAGCGCAGCTGCTCCAGCCTGAATTATCATTTAAACGCTAAACATGTCCAGACAAGTTCCACTGTAAACGTTACAGCTACTAGTGCTAGCGTGAGCTCACTTCACCAATAAAAATGTGGATTTCAAATCTTCTCTTCTTAGTGTATTCAATTGATTAGTCATGCACTGCCATTTTGCAATGTCCTAGAATTCAAATTCTTTATTTGGGGACCTTTAGCAGATCTGAGATTAAAATGCGATTAATTAGATTAATTAATTATAAATCCTGCAATTAATTAGATTTTTTTTTTTTTTATCGCCTGACAGCACTAATTTGTATTAAATATGTTCAGACTTATAAATGGAGGGTTTGGCGGCGGGGCTTGTGATGTCTCATCTCTGGGATGCAGGTGGTCCATTTTCTCCTCTAGCTCTTGTTATCTGAAGATGAAAATAAAGGAATCAGGGCGTCCACCACACCAACCAGACCGCAGACCCACCCACCCCCCATCTAACTCTGCCTCAGGACCTCCCACGGCCCTTTCTCCTTCACCTTAGACCAAGTGAGAGAACTGAGGCGACTGAAGTCCAAGAAAGCTGCAGAGGGTGTCAGGCCCAGACTGCTCAGGGACTGTAGACCAACTCTGTGAGGTGGTCACCCACATATTCAACCAGAGCCTCGGCCTGAAGAGAGTCCTGTGGAAGACCTGTGGGGTCCCGGTTACCAAGATTGCACATGCCAATGAGCCAAACTACAGGCCAGTTGCTCCCCGTACAACTAAGAGCCCAGATATACCTGCTGTTTGAGCCTCTATTCCCCTCCCGTTCGCGTTCACAACCAACTGCAACGTCGCTAGCGTAGTATGCGAGGAGAACGCGTCGTACCGGTGGTAACCGATTGGGGGCAGTAAGCAGAGCCATAGTTAAAAAAGTAATAAAACATTTGGTAGTAGTCTAATAAACCAGCTGCTGGAATAACGGATAAATAAACAAGACAGCAACACGGGATGAAGAGGAGATCACTGCATTGTTTTTCTTGGGATCTCAGTAAAGAAAATGGCACCATCGGAGATGGTTTGTCGGGCCGTTCAACCAGAGCCATCCGGAAACTGGAGAGCTCTTCATCTTGCTGATGCAGGCAATTGATGATGAGAAACAGCGGCAATATTTTAGCATTTCCTCCGTTTCGTTTGACGACTTGTTACATGGGATTGTCCCGCTTATTCAGCTCAAAACCAGACAGACCGCAGCAGAGAGCTGGCTGTCCTCCTGCGCTACGTGGTGACAGGGACGAGCTGTCGAGCTGCAGC
This sequence comes from Cololabis saira, assembly GCF_033807715.1. Taxonomy (NCBI): domain Eukaryota; kingdom Metazoa; phylum Chordata; class Actinopteri; order Beloniformes; family Belonidae; genus Cololabis; species Cololabis saira. The sequence continues at coordinate 880,242 of NC_084602.1, forward strand.
AGCTAGTTACAGCAGCTAGTTACACGCGTATGTCGTCAGGGGATTAACAAACCAAAATATCTGGAGCGAAGTTGGTGTCGGTCGAGCAATGACTGAAGAACCTCTGTATCCAGCACGATTGATGATCGGTGGACAAAAACCCCACCATCACCATCACCGACGAGCACGGACATAACGAGCACGACTCTATCTGCACCAGGACTGTGTTGATCTGCCGCCCGCATGTTTCCCACTGTGCCATGTGAATGTCACATCATAAATGTGAGCAGCTGCTCAGCCTCTCTTCAAAACAGTCTGCACGTTTCCGCCTCCCTTGTCAAGTCATTTGTGGTCAGCTGGTGCTCTGAGCTGGACCAGCGCCACTCACGGGCACAGCCAGAACTGCAGGTTCAGTGTCTTTTGGAGAACGTGCAGGTCGACGCGTCAAACCAACGCAGGCGGCAATGATGCATACGTGTTCTAAACAGCAAGTATATTCGCCTCCTTAGAATCCAATTCAACATTTTATTACTTGCGTATAAAGCCCAAAACGGCTTAGGTCCGCAATATTTGCAAGACCTGATAGTGCCTTATGTTCCTAACAGAGCTCTCCGCTCTCAGTGTCACGGCTCAGACAGGACAGAGAACCCAAATGCACAACACCAGGCAGAATCAGAGTCCAAGACGCTTTAATCTTTGTCAAAGGCAGGCAGGGATCAAACCAGGTAGTCAGGCAGATCAGGCAAACAAAACCAAAAGGGGCAGGCAAAAATCCATAAACCGGAATCAGGCAGGGTCACAGGCAGGGTCACAGGCAGGCAGGCAGGCAGGCAGGCAGGCAGGCAGGCAGGCAGGCAGGCAGGCAGGCAGGCAGCTGGGCCGGGGGAAGCACAGGTGAAGGGAATGAGGCTGATGAGGGTGGCAGGATCTAGATGACAGGAGTCAGTATCACAGTAAAAAAAAACCTCTGAAACTGTGACCATGACACTCAGAGTGCAGGTTTACTCGTAGTTCCTAGATTATCCAAATGTAGATTTGGAGGGCGGGCGTTCTGCTATCAGGAACCGTTACTATGAAACAAATTTCCAATCTGGGTTAAGGAGGCTGACACCACCTCCACCTTTAAAACTAAACTTAAAACCTTTCTGTTTAGTAAAAGCTATAGTTAGTGTTAGTAAACCTCTAGTTAGTGTTTAGTAAACCTCTAGTTAGTGTTAGTAAAGCCTATAGTTAGTGTTTAGTAATCCTTTAGGTAGTGTTTAGTAAAGCCTATAATTAGAGTTTAGTAAACCTCTAGTTAGCATTCAGTAAACCTCTAGGTATTGTTTAGTAAACCTCTAGTTAGTGTTTAGTAAACCTCTAGGTAGTGTTTAGTAAACCTATAGGTAGTGTTTAGTAAACCTCTAGTTGGTGTTAGTAAACCTCTAGGTAGTGTTTAGTAAACCTATAGGTAGTGTTTAGTAAACCTCTAGTTAGTGTTAGTAAACCTCTAGTGTGTTAGAGTCAGTAGTCATAGCTGCAGCTGCAGGACCAGACTGGTCTGAAACTGAGCTTGATCCTGGATATGCTGCTGTAGAGCTACGCTGCTGTAGAGCTACGCTGCAGGGGGACTCCACCGTGATCCACTAAACGTGCCCCTCTCTCTCTCTCCTTTCTCAGTGATTAATTATAAGTGTCTCATAGCCATCATTGTTCTCCGTTGTTCTAGTAGTTTGTTGTGCTGGTCTGCCCCCTCCTTTTCTCTTCTGTGCATGTTTGCAGGCCAGAGCTTCAGGAGCTGCAAACAGAGCACCATCAGATGGAGCTGTGGAACACTCCCTCTGATCCACAGAGACCTTCCTCTCGGAGAGTATGATGTGGAGCAGAACCTTCGGAGAACAGAAGTTCTGGGGCCTCATGATCAAAACGTGCGTGGAATTTTCACGTACGCAAAAAAAATTCAGATCTTCAAAACTGTGCATACGCCCAAATCCACGCAGGTTCCTTTGAACATCACAATCAGCGTGGATTTGAGCGCACATGCAGGAGCACGACACTCCTCCCTGTCTCCTCCCTCAAGTAGATACATTTGAATATGATAATGAGGATAAATATCCATTAAAACTGCTCATCCGAACAAGGAACTTGCAAAAACAAGTAAAACAAATAAAAAAAAACATCGGCTGTGAACTGGAGACTCTCCTGTCAGAAGTTGAGGCTGGAAAAATAATTTATTTGGGGTAATTTCTTCGGATTTAAGCTGCATTGCATTATGGGTATTGTTGTTCTTGTCACGGCTCAAAGACAGAGAACCCAAATGCACGACACCAAACACAATCAGAGTCCAAGAGGCTTTAATCAGGGTCAAAAGGCAGGCAGGGGTCAAAACCGGGTAGTCAGGCAGATCAGGCAAACAATCCAAGGGGGTAGGCAAAAATCCAAAAACCGGAATCAGGCAGGGTCACAGACAGGCAGGCAGGCAGGCAGGCAGAAAACTGATCAAAAATCGGGAATGCTGGAAAGTGAGGCACAAACACTCGACAATCTGGCAAACTAGAAGGTGGAAATGGGCCGGTATATGAGGGGAACTGCTGATGAGGGAAACCAGGTGTGGAGCTGGGCAGGGGAAGCACAGGTGAAGGGAATGAGTGGATTTCTGGCTGATGAGGGTGGCAGGGTCTGGAATGACAGGAGAGTGAGTTAACAAGTAAAAAACCAGGCTGGTCGGGATGAGCACGGCGGAAGTCCCGGATGAGAGTGGGATCCAAGATCCTCTGTGTAGGAACCCAGCAGCGCTCCTCAGGGCCGTAGCCCTCCCAGTCCACCAGATACTGATAGCCCCTCCCACGGCGACGGGACCGAAGGAGGCGCCGCACCGTGTAAACAGGACCACCCCCAATGAGCCGGGGGGGCGGCGGGGGCCTGGAGGCGGGTTGAAGGGGACTCTCCTTGACAGGCTTGAGGCGAGAAACGTGGAATGTGGGATGAACCCTCATGGAACGAGGGAGGCGTAGTCGAACGGCTGCTGGGTTGATAACCTTTGATATGGGGAAGGGACCCACAAAGCGGGGCGCTAGCTTTTTGGATTCCACCCTTAATGGCAAGTCCCGGGTAGAAAGCCAGACCTTCTGACCAGGGGCGTACTGGGGGGCTGGGACGCGACGCCGGTTAGCATCCTTACGGTACCGGTCAGAGGTGCGAAGGAGTGTGGAGCGGGCCTGCAGCCAGGTTCGCCGACACCTGCGAATAAAGGCCTGGACAGATGGGACTGTGATTTCTCCCTCCTGAGTCGGGAAAAGCGGAGGCTGATATCCCCGGGAACACTGGAAAGGTGAGAGTCCAGTAGCAGTGCTGGGAAGGGTATTGTGGGCGTATTCCACCCACAACAGCTGCTTGGACCAGGATGAGGGGTTGCGGGACGTGAGGCAACGCAGGGCCGTCTCCATCTCCTGATTCATCCTCTCTGTCTGGCCATTGGACTGAGGGTGGAAGCCTGAAGAGAGGCTGACGGAGGCACCCAAGAGCCTGCAAAACTCACGCCAAAAACAAGAGGTAAATTGGGGCCCCCGGTCAGAGACAATGTCCCTGGGGAGGCCATGAAGACGGAACACATGATGAAGCATCAGTTCAGCAGTTTGTTTGGCAGATGGTAGCTTGGGTAATGGAATGAAGTGAGCAGTTTTGGAGAAACGGTCAACCACAGTGAGTATTACAGTGTTACCATCTGAGGGAGGAAGCCCGGTGACAAAATCCAGGGAGATGTGGGACCAAGGCCGATGAGGAACTTGTAGAGGAAGTAAGAGGCCGGCAGGAGCCTGCCGAAGACTCTTATTCTGGGAGCAGACCTGACAGGCAGCGACAAACTCTCTGGTATCCTTCTCCATGGAAGCCCACCAGAACCGTTGCTTAAGGAACACCAGGGTGCGGGCGACACCGGGGTGACAGGCCAGGGGTGAAGAATGGCCCCACTGAAGAACCTCAGAGCGAAGGCTGGCAGGCACAAAGAGGAGGTTATTGGGGCAATTACTGGGGGCAGGAAACTGAGAGCTTGCCTGTTTGACCTTGTCCTCCACAAAAAAGCCAAACTAAAATGCTGCAGAGCAGGATCAAAAACAACTCACGTATACAGGGATCGAAAACCAGGAGTACATGGAGGGAACAAACAGTACGGACCGACAGGCAACAAAGGAATGACAAGACCAGATATACACAGGGGATAACGAGACACAGGTGCAGACACAATCAGGGCAAAGGGGAAACAGGAGGGACAGAACTAAAACTCAAACTGGGGGGAAGTGTCAAACCCTGACAGTACCCCCCCCTCAAGGGACAGATCCCAGATGTCCCAACAGTCCACACCCAGGGCGGGCAGAGGGGGCCCAGGCCCCACACGGCCAAAGTTCTGGGGGCCGTCCTCGGGACTGAGCAGACCAGCGAGAGCGTTCCGGGGGCCGTCCTCGAGGCCGGGCAGACCGGCGAGAGAGTTCCGGAGGACGCCGGCGGGGCCGGGCCAACCGGAGAGTCATTTTGGGGGCCCAACACCGGAACCAGACTCGGGGCAAGGCACACCGGCCAGAGGGCCGTTTTCGGGGCTGGGCAGATCCATCCGGGACCGCCTCAGGAACTGAGATGGGTGGCGGGACCGCCTCAGGAACCGAGATGGGCGGCGGGACCGCCTCAGGAACAGAGGCAGACAGGATGCGGGGAGCCGGAACAGGGGCAGACAGGATGCGGGGGGCCGGAACAGGGGCAGACAGGATGCGGGGCGCCGGAACAGGGGCAGACAGGATGCGGGGCGCCGGAACAGGGGCAGACAGGCTGCGGGGCGCCGGAACAGGGGCAGACAGGCTGCGGGGCGCCGGAACAGGGGCAGACAGGCTGCGGGGCGCCGGAACAGGGGCAGACAGGATGCGGGGCGCCGGAACAGGGGCAGACAGGATGCGGGGAGCCGGCGTCGGGGGGCAGAGGATCCCCGGAGCTGCCCGAGTGGGGACCCGGGTCCGTGGCGCTGGCTGCGGGGGTACCTGGGTCCGAGGCGCAGGCTGCGGGGGTACCCGGGTCCGAGGCGCAGGCTGCGGGGGTACCCGGGTCCGAGGCGCAGGCTGTGGGGGGTCCGGGACCATCACCGGAGCAGGGGCCGATGCACTCTCTCCTGCTGGGTCCATGCTGGTCGGTCCGTTCTGTCACAGAGCGTGGTGTTGAGGACCCAAACGCAAGAAGAGAGAGGGAGGCTGGAGGCAGGAATTCTCAAAAAACAGAAGGATTTATTCCACAAAAAAGCCAAACTAAAATGCTGCAGAGCAGGATCAAAAACAACTCACGTATACAGGGATCGAAAACCAGGAGTACATGGAGGGAACAAACAGTACGGACCGACAGGCAACAAAGGAATGACAAGACCAGATATACACAGGGGATAACGAGACACAGGTGCAGACACAATCAGGGCAAAGGGGAAACAGGAGGGACAGAACTAAAACTCAAACTGGGGGGAAGTGTCAAACCCTGACAGTTCTTTGCTTTGTGTTGCGTTCCGTGGAGAGTTGTAGTTTTATTATGATCGTAAGGGTTTGTGAATGTTTATGGGCAGCGTTAGTGCATCATTACACTCTGCTTTTCTTGTTTGGATTTTAAGAACCGACACCAGGACTTAAGTTGGTGGATGAAAAACGGCTCCTCGTTCCGCTTTATTGTCACACGTATTATATACTGACGGATTAAGACCAATGTACACGTTTATTGAGTTTTACACATTGTAGATGTCCGCGATCACCTCTCTCATAAGTATAACAATGTGAACAATATACATTTATATTTAAAACATGAAGCATCACAATCTGATTCCTCTGCTGCAGAAATAAAGACAATTTGTGCCAACGGGATTATCGAGGTGCAAACGTGAGAAATAAAGAGCAAAGTTGCTGTAACTCGGAGTGTTGCATCCGCAGGAGGAGAGACCGGTCCAGGTCCCGGTCCATCACTGGAGAAACACTTTCTGGACCTGCAGCTCCTGCAGCTGACTAATATCAGACTCTGAAAGTTGCCTAAACATTCAATAAAAACTTTATTCATCATTGCTGAGTCACATCAGTTCGTATCAACCAACCTTTCAGAGACATCTTAGTTTTATTTTAAAAGACAACTTTACAGAACCGGTTTTTCGCTGCAAAATGTATTTGAATGTTTTTCTGTCCAGACACAGTTATGGGATGTTTTAGGATCTGGCTTTTATCTCCAGTAGTCGTCCCATACGGTCGTCATGGTGACAGAGATGTCCGACCTGTAGCAGCTCCAGCTGAAAGATCATGTTGGTCTGAACCGGAGCAGCTGGTCCAGTTCAGGACAGAGATCCAGAAGATCCTCTTGGTACCTGAACCAGCTGATGGTCCAGTCTTAGTCCTGGACCAGCAGATCCAGACTAAACCAGCTGATGGTCCAGTCTTAGTCCTGGACCAGCAGATCCAGACTAAACCAGCTGATGGTCCAGTCTTAGTCCTGGACCAGCAGATCCAGACTAAACCAGCTGATGGTCCAGTCTTAGTCCTGGACCAGCAGATCCAGACTAAACCAGCTGATGGTCCAGTCTTAGTCCTGGACCAGCAGATCCAGACTAAACCAGCTGATGATCCAGTCTTAGTCCTGGACCAGCAGATCCAGACTAAACCAGCTGATGGTCCAGTCTTAGTCCTGGACCAGCAGGTCCAGGACTAAACCAGCTGATGGTCCAGTCTTAGTCCTGGACCAGCAGATCCAGATTAAACCAGCTGATGGTCCAGTCTTAGTCCTGGACCAGCAGATCCAGACTAAACCAGCTGATGGTCCAGTCTTAGTCCTGGACCAGCAGGTCCAGACTAAACCAGTTGATGGTCCAGTCTTAGTCCTGGACCAGCAGGTCCAGACTAAACCAGCTGATGGTCCAGTCTTAGTCCTGGACCAGCAGGTCCAGACTAAACCAGCTGATGGTCCAGTCTTAGTCCTGGACCAGCAGGTCGGTGTGATCTGATCATCAGCAGGTTCCTCTAATGGAGCCAAAGCTCCATCAGGATTTGCTGGTTCCATCGTTGAGCTCCTTTAGTTGTTTGTTCAGATCATGTGGTTGATTGTGAGATTGTTGCAGTTCCACTCTAGTGTAACTTATCTGGTGATGTGGGGACTGTCATGTCCTTCATGTGGTCATGAATTTATTGTTGACGTTACGTTTCCTCATATTCTGCACTTCACTGCATCACCAGTGAGAGTCGCCAACGGACAAAACCTCAGAAAAGTGCGTACGCCAGCCTTGGTGTGTGAGTGAAAGACCGCAACTTTCTACGTTCAAATCAATTTTCGAATATCCGACCGTGAGCGTAGAAAGTGGCGTACGCACGTTTTTTTTTTAGAGCCGCACGTTTTGATCACATCCAGGAACTGTGATCACGTGTCTGGGCCCTGCCAGCAGGGGGCGCTGCGGTCGCACTGCAGAATCAGAGTCATGTTTATTTGGCCAAGACAAGACAAGACAAGACAAGACAAGACAAGACAAGACAAGACAAGACAAGACAAGACAAGACAAGACAAGACAAGACAAGACAAGACAAGACAAGACATGGAATTTGACTCAGTTATTTTGCTCACTCTACAGTAAATGGGTAATAGACAAAATACAGCTCTTATTAACATGTATACAATTTTTAAAAAGTGAAATGTGCAGCAGTATGAGGTAGACATGGTTATTGGAAGGTGCATTGTTACAACATGTGAGTGTGCTATTATTATTATTGTTATTATTATTATTATTGCACAGTGGTTGATTACTCTGAGACTCTATGAGTGATCAGATTCATCAGAGCAACAGCTTGGGGGAAGAAAGTGTCTCTTATCCATATTTACATTCTGAACTAGTTTGGGACATAGAAGTGTGTTGTTTTCACACACAAACCAGACTAAACTAAACTACTCCGTCAGCGACGTCATCTCGCTCTTTTCAGACGGTGTTTTTCCTGCCGTATCAGCAGGGCCGCTTCATTTCTTCACCGGCGTAGGCCAAAAAGCCGAGCCTGATCCCTTTTGGTGAGTTTGTGAGATATTAGTCATAACTTCAGATCAGCGCCTAGAATATAAGAAAATAGTTTTTTTCTATCGCAGACGTGTGGGTTTAACTTTAGAGTTTTTCTCTCAGAGGTTTATAAGGGGATACATTTAGAGTTTTTTTTATCCTCCACTGCTCTTCCCTCCTTAAATATGCTGTCATGCTGGCCTAGCGAGGTTAAAGTGTTCCATTTGTACTCTGAAGTGGGAATATCCGAGTTCCCGGTCCGAGGTTTCAGCTGGAACAGCCCAACGTCAGAGGTCAAGCAGAAGTAACGGCTGCTGCCTGCAGGCATTGGCAGAGGAAAAACTCAGCTCATTTCAGAGTTTCCAACAGTTCCGCACACTCACCCACACTTATTTTTTTGTCTTTATTCTTTATTATTTATATATTGCATTATTAGTTTGCCATCACTTTTGTGTAGTTGTAGTTTTTGTATGTTAATCTTGTGTTCATTATAACACATGAAATGTTAATAACTTCGGTGGAGGCTTCAAATAAGCTCATTGGGTTTTTTGCCTCTTCCTGCACCATATAGTATTCATATTTGATATATCCTGTATATTTTTAAAACTGTGCAAAACAATGAACTAACTAATTCCAAGTGGGGTTCGCTACTCTGTTTTTCTCTCATCCAGGGGTCCCTGGGCTAAACAAGGTTGAAGACCCCTGGTCTAGGAGGAAAGAGGTTCGACTCCGCCCGCTTCACTTCCACCCGGCGGGCGCTCCGCGAGTAGGTACCAAGCGGACGCAGTCTCTCTGGGTCAGGCAGGCCAGCTGACAGTCTTGCCTGCGCCCGGATCTCTCCTTCTCCCTCTTCCTCTCCTCTCCCTCGGCTCTTCAGGTTTTTATACAAGCTAATGGACGTTAACATTAGAGCTAGCCAGTTAGGTTAAAGAGCATATTGCAGGTTAGAATTTTTTCAAAAATGATACCTGACCTTATGTGAAAATGACTATGTGAGAAGTTAATGTAGGATTTAATATGTTTTACAAGACATAAGGGCACGTATTCAGAGGAAAAAGTGGCTGATTTTAGCCAAGCTCCTACAAACGCTTTTTTTTTTCGAACACCGCGTCATATGACGCAGCGGGAGGGAGACGTCTCCACAGCTGCCCCATCTGTCTGTGCAGACCCCGTACACACGTAGCCGGGTATCTGCTAAACCCAAGATATTTTCCTACGTTTGGACCTGTCATCCACATGAAAACGCAAATAAACGAATGTTTAAAAAACTCCAGGCAAAGTGAAGATTTTTGAAAACTCCGTTTATGTATATGCGTGTAGACAGAGACAGAGAGCAGTTTTGCATTTTCGAACGTCACATTATGCTCCAAAACAACAACAAATCTGCTCTGATTCTGACGTCTAACGTGCAACCCAGAACTACAGATGATCCACCATCTGTCCTCCAAGCTATTTATTAAATAAATGATCTCTGCTCTGGACAGCCGTTTACTGCGTTACACCGACGCAGAGCCTACGCCGTACCCTACGCCGTATCCTACGCCGTATCCTACGCCGTAGGGTACGCGGCGACGCGCAGCAGGGCTGCAGCCCTGCTGCGTCGATAACGCGGCAGCTCCGTGGGGTGACACGGGGGGACTCGAGCTCGTTAACCGAGAAGGAGACGCGGATCCCGGGGAAGCGGCGCAGCAGAGGCGGCCCGGAGGCCGCCAGACCAGATGATCTACAGGTTTGGAATGCTTATGAATGTGGTCGAAAACGCAGATCTTCGGTTCTGTGTGGAAGGTTTTTTTTTTTTTAACTGTAGTATATGCATATTTCAATGAAAATTCAGTTCCTACATTATTTTCCTACACATTGATTCACAGGGGTCTCCAACCTGCAATATGCTCTTTAAGTTACAAGATTGGTAAACGTTGTAACTGTTTCTTACCTTGCTCTATGCTGACTTTATTAATTCCAGCTTCACCGTCACCACCTTTTTTAAAATATTTGTGTAGAGAATCTCTGAGGCCTCTATTTTCTTCTTCTCTTCTTCTATTTTCTCTTCTTTTCTGAGCACCGGACTTGTGCTGACCGGACAGTTTGACCATTCTAATGGTTGAATTAAATGATAACATCAAATTTTGATCAGCGGCTAAACCATTTTGGTGTTGGGGGTTCGTTCAAATACTACATATTTTTTCCACAAATAGGCATATTTTGAAACATTTTGAAAAATGATTCCATAAGTTAATGAGAATATATATATATATATATATATATATATATATATATATATATATATATATATATATTTTTTTTTTTTTTTTTTTTTCAGTCCCCCCCCCCCTACCCTGGGCCCGGGACAACAGACCCGTTTGTCCCCCCCTATCGGCGGGCGTGGGTCAGGTCTCCGTGTTTCCTCCTGGGATCAGAAACCCGTCCCTCGGGAGGGAAATGCAGCTCCACTAGCGACAGAAGCAGAGCAGGGCGGAGTGGCAGCGGAGTGTTTGGATCTAAGAGTCCGGTGGACGGAGAGGATGAGGACATGAGGACATGAAGCTGCTTGTGTGGACCGCGTTGGTGTTCCTGCGGGGTCCCGCTGCGGGGGGAGCCGCTGCGGGGGGAGCCGGCGGCAGCGGTGAGTCCAGCCAACTCTTACAGCTGCTCCGCAAACAAGCTCCACTTTCTGAGAGCCACTCGAATCACTGAAACAGGTCACATTTCTGCTGAACTAAAGTGCAGAATTAACCGGTAGACTTGTTTACCGAACCATCCCCCCCTTCACGCGCCTGCAACATGGCTGAAAGCCGCTCTTGTGCGGAGTAAAGCCCGATTTATGGTTCTGCGTTAAACCTACGGCGTAGGGTGTGCGTCGCCGCGTACCCTTACGCCGTAGGCTCTGCGTTGGTGTAACGCGGAACCATAAATCAGCCTTAAGTTTAAAGTGCGCCGGCTGACGGGGGTTCTGGTCGGGGCTCCTGGGCAAAGTGCACCGTGGTGAGCAGCAGTCAAACTTCACCCTGGTGAGCTGCAGTCAAACTTCACCCTGGTGAGCAGCAGTCAAACTTCATATACATCAAAACACAACAATAAAAAACACTTTTCTGAACTTATCAATATGACTCTGTCCTTCACAGGATAAGTAAAATGGATCACTGCAAAAACTCTAAATCTTAACGAGAATATTTGTCTTATTTCTAGTTAAAATGCCTAATTTTAGTAAAAGAAATCTCATTACACTTAAAACAAGACTCATCACTGGAAAAAACAACAATTCTCACCTGTGGAACAAGATTTTTTTGCTTGTAATAAGAAGATAAATCTTGTTCCACTAGCAGATTTTCCTACTTATTTCAAGTGAAAATTGACTTGAAACAGGTGAAAATGGTCAAATAAGTTATTTTTCTGGTGTTATTTTTCTGGTGATGACTCTAAATGTTGAAATAGCAGTAAAACCACATTCATTGATGAAATGACATAAGGGATGGAAAGGGGGGATGGCAGTTTTACAGGGGGATGATTTGGACCATTTTTATTTCAGGGGGGATGCCATCCCCCCTCATCCCCCCTCATCCCCCCTCAACTCCAGTACTGTCTGTAGATGATATTCTGGTATGATAACCTTCCTGAGTGGCAGCTGGATCAGAGTTATCAGCTCATGAAGTTACCAGCCCCTTCAGGTTAATTGATGATTCTAAATTGGGTGTATTATACATTTCCTGAATCCTTATGGTCCTGTGAGTATTCCAGTTTTTGTATTTTGTGTCTCTAATGTTTCTAAAACTAAGCTGATTCTTTATCTCATTGTTATGTCCTTTATGTCGTGTATTTGCAGATAAAGAGCAGTTTGTGACATTAGTGGCTGTTATAGTTTCATAGGAGCCTAATGATGCTCTTCTAGTTTAAGGCTCACAATGACCGGTAACAATGATATAGTAGGGGAATATTATACATTTCCTGAATCCTTATGGTCCTGTGAGTATTCCAGTTTTTGTATTTTGTGTCTCTGTTGTTCCTAGTTGACACAGGGCTAAAAGATAGTATATCATTTAGGTGGAAATTGTGTAAAAATGGGTGTTTATAGTTTAAAGAGCTGCAGTGACCTCTATGTTGGTCAGAAAGATTCACATATTAGCTTCATTTAATGCTTAAAAGGTCCCCTTTAAAATGATACCAAAGACAATATAGTGAAACATTGACAGATATCCTGTACATGAGTCTAAACCAGAATATGCAGCAGCATCTAAAATGTAATTTTCTGAAGGGGGTGGTAACTTCATGAGCTGATAACTATTGTTTATTGTTTATTAAGATCCCCATTAGCTGTCACCCATGGTAACAGCTAGTCTTCCTGGGGTCTACACATAAAATACATATAAATGTAACATATAAAATTCGTACATTACTACGTGAATAGAGCTAAACTGAATGAGCTTGGACTATACTAAGCTATGATCCAGCTGCCAATCAGGGAGGTTATTATACCAGAATATCATCTACAGACATGGATCTTTTCAAAAATTATAAGTAAGTTTGGTCACCTTGAGTGGTTTGATATCTGGTGTGGCCCGTGGACTAGGCTGTCCGTCCTGCGTGTTTGTGCTAAGTGATTGGGGGGTTAAATGTAATCCAGTTTTATAAAAACAACAGCAACATGTTTGTAATCTCTAACACTTTATTCATGAAGCTCTTAAAACAACCGCAGCTGAAATACATGGCTGAATACTAAGAACTATAAGAAAAAAATAAAACACCAGACATGTATAAAAACTAGTGCTGTCAGGCGATTAAAAAAATTAGTCTAATTAATTACCGGATTTATAATTATTTAATCGCATTTTAATATTATATCTGCTAAAGGTCCCCAAATAAAGAATTAAAATTCTAGGACATTGTAAAATTGCAGTGCATGACTGATCAATTGAATACACTAAGAAGAGAAGATTTGAAATCCACATTTTTATTGGTTTGTGTTTTATAAATGAAATTCAAAAGAAAAAGCTCAAGCACATCAGCAAACCAATTAGGCCAGGTGTATTATTCAAAAATGCAATGCAAATACAGTTAAATAAAATAAGGCTGAGTCTCAAATAGGCACTTAAGCGGAGTCTCAATTCAAAATTAAAACTAAACCTTTTTACAAAATGTACAAATCACCGCATTCTTGTTGATAGTCCTGTTTATTTCTTTTTATACATAAACTTGCCATTCAAAGGCCCTAACAAAGATTTGCTGAGTCTCCTTTGAGTCGTCCAGGTCTGTCACTGCTTTGTTAGTTTGACCAGCAGCAGGAGGGAAGTGACCTGTCACTGCCAAGTGGCCTTCATTTTCATAATGCCTTAATTAGCAGTGTGATTAATTAATCTAATTAACTGACAGCCCTAATAAAAACATGACATAAGAACAATTTAAATTCAACATTGATAAGACCGTCTTATCTTAAGCTTCTGCGAGGCGTTCCCAGGCCAGCCGAGAGACATAGTCCCTCCAGCGTGTCCTGGGTCTTCCCCGGGGTCCCCTCCCAATGGGACATGCCTGGAACACCTCCGTAGGGAGGAGGGACATGCCTGGAACACCTCCCTGGGGAGGAGGGACATGCCTGGAACACCTCTCCAGGGAGGGGTCCAGGAGGTGTCCAGGAGGCATCCTCACCAGATTATCCAGATGCCAGAGTCATCTCATGCAGCTTGTATTCTCGTACTTTCGGTCCCAGCCCACCGCTCGTGACAACAGGTGAGGGTAGGAATGTAGACCAGCTTGTAAACCGAGAACTTCGCCTCTCATCTCAACTTCTTCTTTACCACGACAGACTGATGCAGAGTCTGCATCACAGCGGACGCCTCACCGATCCACCTGTGGATCTCCTGCTCCATTCTTCCCTCAATAATCAAGAAGACCCTGAGATACTTGATCTCCTCTACTTGGGGCAGGATCTGATCCCCGACCCGGAGAGGGCACTCCGCATTTTTCTAACTGAGGACCATGGTTTCGGATTTAGATGTTCTGATTCTCATTCCAGCTGCATCAAATCCTGCTGCGAAACGCTCCAGCGAGAGTTGAAAGTCTTGGCCTGATGAAGCCAACAGAACCATATCATGTGTAAAAAGGAGAGACCCGATTCTGAGGTCATCAAACCAAACCCCCTCCGCTCCTCGGCTGCACCTAGAAAATCTGTCCATGGAAGTGATGAACAGGATCTGGGACAAAGTGCAGCCTTGGTGGAGCCCAACCTCCCACCAGAAATAAGTCTGACTTGCAGCCGACAATGTGGACAAAGCTCTGACACCAGATCTAGAGGGACCGGACAGCCCATATAAGGGGTTACAGCACCCCATACTCCCCGGACCCCCCCCCCCACAGGAGTCCCTGACGGACACGGTCGAATGTCTGCTCCAAGTCCACAAGCACATGTGGACTGGTTGGGCAAACTCCCATGACCCCTTGACGAACCGTCCTGTCCATGACCCCTGAATAGATCTTACCAGGGTGGCTAAGGAGTGTGTTCCCTCCGTAGTTGGGGCACACAACCAACACCCCAGTCTGCACATCAAGAGGCACCGTTCCCTATGTCCATGTGATGTTGCACAAGCGCGTCAACCAAGATGCCCCACACCATCCAGAACCTTAAGGAACTCAGGGCAGATCTCATCCAGCTCTTGTGCCCTGCCACCCAGGAGCTTCTTAACCACGGTGGTGACCTCAGCGTCAGAGATAGTAGTTTGAAAGCTCTGCTTCCTCTTGGGAAGGCACGTCGTGGGATTTAGGAGCTTCTCAAAGTATTTTCTCTCCCAACTCACAATGTCCAAAGTTGAGGTCAGTAGTGCACCACCTCCACCATACACAGTGTTTGAGGTGCACCGCTTCCCTCTCCTGAGCCGCCGGATGGTGGAGCACAAGGTGTTTGAAGCTGCCAGAAGGTGTTCTCCATGGCCTCTCCGAACTCCTCACACTTCTGTGTTTTTGCCTCGGCAACCACCAAAGCAGTGTTCTGCTTGGCCTGCTGGTATTTATTCGCTGCCTCTGGAGTCCCACACGCCAATAAGGCCCTATAAGACCCCTTCTTCAGCTTGACAGCATCCCTAACCACTGATGTCCACCGGTGTGTTTGGGGCTAACCGCCACAGCAGGCGCCAACAACCTTACGGCCACAGCTCCCATCAGCTGCCTCAACGGTGGAGGCATGGAACATGGTCCAATCAGACTGGATGTCCCCCACCTCTCCCGGCATGGGACTGAAGCTCTGTTGGAGACGGAAGTTGAAGTTCTCTCTGACAGGAGTTTGGACCTGCCAGATCTTACTGCCCCCTCGACGGGAGAGTGAGGTGTCGACGGGAGAGTGAAGTGTCGACGGGAGAGTGAGATGTCGACGGGAGAGTGAGGTGTCGACGGGAGAGTGAAGTATCGACGGGAGAGTGAAGTATCGACGGGAGAGTGAGATGTCGACGGGAGAGCGAGGTGTCGACGGGAGAGCGAGGTGTCGACGGGAGAGCGAGGTGTCGACGGGAGAGCGAGGTGTCGACGGGAGAGTTGAGATGTCGACGGGAGAGTTGAGATGTCGACGGGAGAGTTGAGATGTCGACGGGAGAGTTGAGATGTCGACGGGAGAGTTGAGATGTCGACGGGAGAGTTGAGATGTCGACGGGAGAGTTGAGTTGTCGACGGGAGAGTGAGTTGTCGACGGGAGAGTTGAGTTGTCGACGGGAGAGTGGGTTGTCGACGGGAGAGTGGGATGTCGACGGGAGAGTGGGATGTCGACGGGAGAGTGGGATGTCGACGGGAGAGTGGGATGTCGACGGGAGAGTGGGATGTCGACGGGAGAGTGGGATGTCGACGGGAGAGTGGGATGTCGACGGGAGAGTGGGATGTCGACGGGAGAGTGGGATGTCGACGGGAGAGTGAGATGTCGACGGGAGAGTTGAGATGTGTAGATCTAAACAGCAAAAACATCTACACCACAAAGTGAATCTCTGAATCTGTAACTGTTGATGCCAAGTTGCTGTAAACTGTTGTTGGAGCTGTTTGTGAAGTGTTGACTCCTCCTCCTGCAGGTGTGGTGTTCACCAAACACCCGTCCAATCAGACGGTGTCTCAGGGGAACGAGGTGAGGCTGGGCTGTGCTGTGGAGGGCGTTGCAGAGCCGGACATCACCTGGATGAAAGACGGAGAGAAGCTGTACAGCACTGACCAGGTGTTCCTCACGCTGGGAGAACAACACTGGGAGACGTCTCACAGGTGAGACGGTTCTCGCCGATCACCTCACCGATCAGGGGGTCCTTCCAAGGGTCCGTCGGTAGTCAGGCCTGGCTCTGTGGGCTGGTCTGGGTGAAAGCATGTTCAAAGCCTGGCTTTGAGAGTCCATGTGGTTTGGTTCTTCTGCGTTCTGCACATCGGTGCTGATGGTGTTCCTGCTCTGTTGAGGGCTAAACAGCAGCTCACCTGTAAATACAGGTGGTTTCTGTTGTCTCCTCTTGCAACACGTGACTTCCCATTCCTCCAAGGACGGATTCAAAGTTAAACTTCACAGCTTTACTTCCATGTTGGTTGCTGACTGTAATTCAGTTGTTTTTGCTGTTCCTGGTTCAGTGTATGATATTCTGGCCCGAAGCCAGAGGGTGTTTGGGTTAACGTTCTGATCTGTCGGGACTCACCCATCCAAATACCAGCAGTCACCTCGCCTCACCTCAGTCTAAATCCACATTAATCCTTTAATGTTGGCTGAAAGTGAAGAAGTGACCACCTCCACTTTTAAAACCAAACTTAAACCCTTCCTGTTTAGTAAAGCCTATAGTTGCTGTTAGTAAACCTATAGTTAGTGTTTAGTAAACCTCTAGTTAGTGTTAGTAAACCTATAGTTAGTGTTAGTAAACCTCTAGTTAGTGTTAGTAAACCTATAGTTAGTGTTAGTAAAGCCTATAGTTGCTGTTGGTAAACCTCTAGTTAGTGTTAGTAAACCTCTAGTTAGTGTTAGTAAACATCTGGTTAGTGTCAGTAAACCTCTAGTTAGTGTTAGTAAACCTCTAGTTAGTGTTAGTAAAGCCTATAGTTGCTGTTAGTAAACCTCTAGTTAGTGTTAGTAAACCTCTAGTTAGTGTTGGTAAACATCTGGTTAGTGTCAGTAAACCTCTAGTTAGTGTTAGTAAACCTCTGGTTAGTGTCAGTAAACCTCTAGTTAGTGTTAGTAAACCTCTGGTTAGTGTCAGTAAACCTCTAGTTAGTGTTAGTAAACCTCTAGTTAGTGTTAGTAAACCTCTAGTTAGTGTTAGTAAACCTCTAGTTAGTGTTATTAGCCGCTACCAGCCGCCGTCTCGTAATCTTATAATAAACACAGATCAACTGTCTGTATTGTTAAATACAGTTGTTAAATACAATTATAAAACGATTTAATAATTAATATATAACATGAATAACTAGGTATGTGTTATGGATTTCTTTTCTGAACCCAAGTGCCCGACACCAGACTAGGGCTGCACGATTAATCGTTAAAAAATCGCGATCTCGATTCATGCTTGAACGCAATCTCATTTCCAAATGACGACGATTAAAAAAAGAAAAATTTTTCTTTTTTTTTTTTTTTTTTTTTTTTAAAGATGGCTGCATAAAAAATGTTCTAGGTTGTTGTAGTCCTCTCATGGTCAACTATCATGTTGTCATGTTTGTTATATTTTGTTAATGATTGTGGATTACATTTGGAGAAACATCTACCTTTCTCATCACCTGACACATATTGCACATAAATATTGTTAAAATTGTTATTGTTAAAATTATTTAAAGACAAGAGAGATGTTTATTGTTTTTATGTTCAATGTCAGCTGTTACAGCAAAAAGCAGCCAGAGGAATAATTTGTTGCCTCAGAACTACAGGATCTGTTACAAGTCCCCTTTCTGAAAGGTGTTCAACTCAGGGAGGAACAAATATTGTTAAATTGTTATTATTGTTTAAATTATTTAAAGACAAGACAGATGTTTATTGTTTTTATGTTCAATGTCAGCTGTTACAAAGTTGATGCCAGTCTTTTATCAGGCACCATCATATTTTTTGTAACGTTTACCTTTTGTATCGGCAGCTTCTTAATAGCAGCAAAAGGCAATGGGGGGTTCATCCCAGCCAGAGGAATAATTTGTTGCCTCAGAACTACAGGATCTGTTACAAGTCCCCTTTCTGAAAGGGTGTTCAACTCAGGGAGGAACAAATATTGTTCAAAATTGTTATTATTGTTAGTTATTCAAAGGTTATTCAAAGGTTTGTGTAAAGAAGACAAGAGATGTTTATTGTTATTATATTTTTGTTCAGCTGTTGCAAAGTTAAAGTAATAAGTGCAATAAATTTTATATTGGAAAAAAATCGTGAGAGAATCGTGATCTCAATTCTAAGCAAAAAAATTGTGATTCTCATTTTGTCCAGAATCGTGCAGCCCTACACCAGACAGTGTTGAACTTTGGCCAAAAACACGGCGTAGTTTAATTTGTAAAACACAAAAAACTTCCACAGGGAATCCACAGAGAGATGTACAAAAAAACTCCTTAGCTACTCACAGGGAACTCCAAAATCATTTTATCAGAAGGAACCTGTCTCACCAAGCTGCTAAACTATACATGCATGCTATGATTCTTTATTATTTATCAAACTGCATCACATCATGGTCACAGGCTTCCACAACCACTATGAAACCTAGAGTCTCTATATACAAGCAAGCAATAAAAATCATGGACCAAACACCAATGAAATGGCATTACTGCCGAATCTTAAGGAAACACAACCTCTTCACTTTTGACATTTTTTTTCAGTATTATTATTATTATTATTATTATTATTATTATTATTATTATTATTCAGTATTATTTCAGTAATGTTTCTTTAAATGTTTAAATAATCATGTGTCAACACTGTTCTCTGACGTGGCCGTTAGGTGCCACAGCTCTCGCAGAGCGACCCCACGAGCATCCACTAGTGGTGACTGTCTCATCCCAGCTAGTTAGTTAGTTAGTTAGTTAGTTAGTTAGTTACAGCTCTCACAGAGCGACCACATGAGCATCCACTAGTGGTGACTGTCTCATCCCAGCTAGTTAGTTAATTAGTTAGTTAGTTACAGCTCTCACAGAGCGACCACATGAGCATCCACTAGTGGTGACTGTCTCATCCCACAATGCAACACTTCTTTCTGCCAGTCTGCTCTCTCTGTAAAGGGAGAAAAACTTTGGAACTCTCTACCCACTGAGTTAAAATTAGAGACCAATACAAAAGCTTTTAACAAAGGACTCAAACAGTGGTTCAAATCTAGTCAGCAGTGTACACATGAATAGTTCTTAAACTTGTTGACTGCTTGCTTGTTGTCTTTTTATGTTTCTAATTGAAAATTGTTTGTATTTCTTTGATTTCCTTTCCAATCGTTTTGTTGTGTTTTTTTTATTTATTTTTTTAATTTATTTTATTATTTAAATTTTTTTTCCCACTCTTGTTATCTTAATATATTATTGCTCTATTCTTTTCAAAAGCTGCCTATGGACAAGTGTTGCGAAGTAGCACTTGTGCTAAAACACTTAAACAATGCATCTGGTTTGTCCAATGTAATTTCTATGTCCATATCAAATAAACATAAAATAAAAAAAATAAAAAAATAAGGCACAGAGCAACAAGCAAACAAATAAGACGAACTGGCCTGGAGTTGCTGGCGCCGCTCTGAGCTGCAGCTGTGGCTCAGAACACGAGCTTCCCCCGGCTCTTCTGGCTGCTGCGCCAACTCCGAGCTCCCAGCGCTACCGGGTCGCAGAGGAAAGACCAGTCGGCCAAGCCATAACAGTATGTTCCCATACTTTGTTGGCCAATCCCGATGTTTTGAAAGTGATGTGATCGGGCCCGATCGATCGGGTGGCCGATTGGGACAACTCTAATCACGATCTGATTCCTCCGCTGCAGAAATAAAGACAACTTGTGCCAACGGGGTATCGAGGTGCAAACGTGAGAAATAAAGAGCAAAGTTGCTGTAACTCGGGGTGTTGCATCTGCAGGAGAGAGACTGGTCTGGATCCCGGTCCAGGTCCAGGTCCTGGTCTTGGTCCAGGTCCTGGGAGGAGAGACCGGTCCAGGTCCCGGTCCATCACTGGAGAAACACTTTCTGGACCTGCAGCAGACTAATATCAGACTCTGAAAGTTGCCTAAACATTCAATAACAACTTTATTCATTCATTACTGAGTCACATCAGTTCGTACCAACCAACCTTTCAGAGACATCTTAGTTTTATTTTAAAAGACAACTTTACAGAACCGGGTTTTTGCTGGAAAATGTATTTTAATGTTTTTCTGTCCAGACACAGTTATGGGATGTTTTAGGATCTGGCTTTAATCTCCAGTAGTCGTCCCATACGGTCGTCATGGAGACAGAGATGTCTGACCTGTAGCAGCTCCAGAAAGATCATGTTGGTCTGAACCGGAGCAGCTGGTCCAGTTCAGGACAGAGATCCAGAAGATCCTCTTGGTACCTGAACCAGTTGATGGTCCAGTCTTAGTCCTGGACCAGCAGGTCCAGACTAAACCAGCTGATGGTCCAGTCTTAGTCCTGGACCAGCAGATCCAGACTAAACCAGCTGATGGTCCAGTCTTAGTCCTGGACCAGCAGGTCCAGACTAAACCAGCTGATGGTCCAGTCTCAGTCCTGGACCAGCAGATCTAGACTAAACCAGCTGATGGTCCAGTCTTAGTCCTGGACCAGCAGGTCCAGACTAAACCAGCTGATGGTCCAGTCTTAGTCCTGGACCAGCAGGTCGGTGTGATCTGATCATCAGCAGGTTCCTCTAACGGAGCCAAAGCTCCATCAGGATTTGCTGGTTCCATCATTGAGCTCCTTTAGTTGTTTGTTCAGATCATGTGGTTGATTGTGAGATTGTTGCAGCTCCACTCTTGTGTAACTTATCTGGTGATGTGGGGACTGTCGTGTCCTTCATGTGGTCGTGAACTTATTGTTGACTTCACGTTTCCTCATATTCTGCACTTCACTGCATCACCAGTGAGAGTCGCCAACGGACAAAACCTCAGAAAAGTGCGTACGCCAGTCTTGGTGTGTGAGTGAAAGACCGCAACTTTCTACATTCAAATCAATTTTTTTTTTTTTTTTTTTTTTTTTTTTTTTTTTTTTTTTTATTAACAAACAGTGCAAACGATGACAAAAGACAGCATCAGTATGTGTGTGTGTATGTGTGTGTGTGCATGCGTGCCGTGTTTGAGTGTAAATAAGGTGATGAAAATAGGTACATAAATTGAGAATATTGATTCGAAAGTGAACGAATAAACAATTTTCATATAGAGTGGTGTAGCATGATATCATATAAATATAGCAATATCCTAATATAACATAATTTGTATAAAATATTATAACATATAACCAAATTATATCACCATACTATTATATATTACAATATAATACTATAGTTTAACATGCCAAGAGATTTCATAACTTAAATATAATAATATGAAACAATATATCATGATAATGCCAGTAATAATTATTAGAGTTAGAGTTGGTCATTTATGTTTTGCAATGAGGGGTGAGGTCAGACCGGGGTGTCAGGGGAGCGAGCAGGAGGCCCCCACCAGACTTCAGTTGCCCGACCGGGAGCCCCAGCAGGAGGCAAGTAGGACGGCAGTGAAAGGAAACCCCCCCCTACTATATAAGTACATATATATTTATTTATTTTTTTTTTATTTATTTTTTTTTTTTTCTTCTCCCCCTTTTCTTTTTCTTTTTTTTTATTTTCCCCTATTCCCTTTCCCCCACTACCCCTCCTGATTAATTTTGTTAGTTCTGTTAGATGTCATTTAGAGTCAGGAGGGATCGCATCTTGGACCGCAACCCGACCCAGAGGAGGCTGCCGGCCCGTTGTGGATCGACCTCCTGTGCTTCACCTACTCTGGGCAACTCCCAGACCCAGAGGAGGGGGTCTGCCCGCTGAGGAGAGGCTTTCCAATTTTTCATTATTCATTTATTTTATTTAATTATTTATGTATTTAATTGTTCCCTCCCCCCCTTTTTTGAGAGTGAGAGAGATGGGGTTCTCCCATACCTGCCCCCTACCGCCAGCCAGGGCCCCGTCATGGCCCCACAGAGCCAGGCCTGGAGCCCCCGCCCACCTCTACCTTCAGCCAGTCAAGCCCGGCCCCGCCCCCCCGCCTTTACTCTAATTATGATATAATAACTTCATTATCATGATTATTGTTCAAATTAAAAAATAAATAAAATAAAATAATAATAAATCATAATAATAATAATAATAATAATAATAGTAATATACAAAAAAGAGAAACTTTGGTTGTGATGTTGGCTGATAATGTTGGCAATGAGAACAACAACAGTAGTAATAATAATTACAGTCATGATCTTAATCATAACCAATATATATATATTAATATTTTTACTCTTCAAGAGTGACAGCCACAGTTATTGTTATCATCACATTCATAGTCATGGTTGTAATAATAATGTAATAGTCATAACAATATAATAATGTAGTAATAATAATAATAATATATAATAGCTATAACAATATATTTAATATATGGTGATATAAAAGTGTAACAGTAGTAATATATGACAGGCATAATATGTAATAATACTATATATAATATATGATCTTATAGTAATATGATCATAAAAAATAATGATAACGTAAGAGTTGTAAGTGACAACATAATGGACAGAAAATAGGTATTTGTGAGGTATTTGTGAGGTATTTGTGAGAGGAATCAGCTCTGGATGTATTGTAGAAAGGGGGACCAAGTGTTTTCATAGGGTGAGATATTATTTTTCAAAATAGCAGTGAGTTTTTCTAGGTTTGAATGATCTGTTAGAAGATTAAGCCAGTGGGTTATGGATATCTTTGTTCTATCTTTCCAGTTCAATAGTATGGTTTTCTTGGCTATAGTTAAAGATATTAACAGAAAACAACAAATCAATTTTTGTATATCTGAGCGTAGAAAGTGGCGTACGCAAATTTTTGTGCGCCACACGTTTTGTACATGTGGCCCCAGGTCCTGGTTCCAGTTGAGGTACAGTACCAAGCTGTCGACCCACCGGACCTGCTGAGCCCCATCCCTTTGCCAGGAGCATCACTCTGAAGGAGGACAGGGAGCAAAGGTCCGGTGAGCAGAGGTTCCCCACAAAGAGACTGTTTCAGCCATCTCTAACACCACTTCGCACGGCTTTGTCCACTGGACCCGATTGGTCAGGGGGCTGTCCAGGTCCGCAAAATATGCGACAAACATCAGGTAGTACTCTGCCAGCCCTAAGAACAGTAAGACCTCTGCGTTGCTGCAGACTTGTCTACCTGTGGCTGCACCTTCCCGCAGCCCCACTGGTAACCCAGATACCCAAGCTCCCCTTGTGCAACTGCAAACTGCTTTGGGTTGGGAGTGAGCCCAGCCGGCCTCAGGGATTCCAGCAGCGCAGCCACCCACCGCAAACCATCTGCCCAGGTGTTGTTATGGGTGGTGATGTCTTCCAGGTCCGCAACAGCATATTCAGTACCTTGCGGAGAAGGCCGTCTCTCCTTTGTTCCCATAGTCAAAGGCAGTCTGTCTGTCAAATTAAGTGTCGTGAGAAAACAAGCCCATTGAGCCGGTCCAGGAGTTCTCTGACCCAGGACGTGGCATAGGCATCAAAACGTGAAACCTTGTTCACCTTTCGGTAATCCACAATCTTGGTCACATGAACGATGGGGCCTCACCAAGCACTGTGAGGTTCTCCTATTATTCCCAACCCCCAACTTTTTTAGGTTAGGGGTTAGGGCTTAGGGTTGGGGTTGGGGTTAGGGTTTAGGGCAGAGGTGGGCAATCCTGGTCCTCGAGGGCCGGTGTCCCTGCAGGTTTTAGATGTTTCCCTGCTTCATTGCACCATGATAAAGTGACTGTGTCATTAACAGAATTGTGCAGCCCTGGATGACAAGCTGATGACGATGATTAATTAGAATCAGGTGTGTTAAAGCAGTGAAACATCTAAAACGTGCAGGACACCGGCTCTCGAGGACCAGGATTGCCCACCCCTGGTTTAGGGCTTGGGGTTGGGGTTAGGGTTGGGGTTAGGGGTTAGGGTTGAGGGCTGGGGTTAGGATTGGGGTTAGGGTTGAGGGTTAGGGGTTAGGGTTTAGGGTTGGGGTTAGGATTGGGGTTAGGGTTGAGGGTTGAGGGTTAGGGTTGGGGTTGGGGTTGGGGTTGGGGTTAGGGTTGAGGGTTAGGGTTGGGGTTGGGGTTGGGGTTGGGGTTAGGGTTGAGGGTTAGGGTTGGGGTTGGGGTTAGGGGGTTAGTCCTGGTTCCAGTTCTGTGAGTCCTGGTTCCAGTTCTGTGAGTCCTGGTTCCAGTTCTGCGAGTCCTGGTTTCAGTTCTGCTAGTCGTGTCTTTGAGGACAACTGAGTTCTTAGCAGAACGTCCTAAAAGGAGAGTAATCACATGTCAGTCAAAACAGCACTAAGTACTGATAACGGTTTTAACATGGAGGTGATTGCATCTGGACCCTAGTGGTCGGTGGAGGAAGCGCCGGTCCCGGTCCAGACCCCAGCGGTCGGTACAGGAAGCCTGGGTCCGGGTCCAGTAGAGGAGTTGCTGGTCGCGGTCAGCTTTAGCTTCACCCTGGATGGTGGTGGCGCTTGGCTGCAAAATGGACCCAGTGTTTGACTCAGGACTTGACTCAGGACGTGTCTGGTTCTGTTGCTGGCTCATGTTGGCTTGTTGGACCGGTATTGTTGTAGAAGAAGGGCTGGTTAATCCAGAACTATGTCTGGGTTCTGAGCGTATCTGTTGTGGTTCCAGCGTGAAGTCGGTCCACCAGCAGGATGCAGGCGAGTACTGGTGTGAGGTGGAGTTCCACGGCCTGACGTTCTCCTCGGAGCGGGCTTGGATCACGGTGGAAGGTGAGTCCATGTCCTGCATTGGTCCTCTGTCCTCGGCATCAGGTTCTTTTAACACCTCCTCTGTCCTGCAGGGGTCCCCCACTTCATCCAGGAGCCCCAGGACGTGGCCACGTTCCCCAGCACCCCCTTCAACCTTTCCTGCGGTGCCGTTGGACCTCCTGAGCCCGTAGAGGTGCTGTGGTGGCTGGGAGGGGTCCAGGAAGCAGAATCCCAGCCCTCCCCCTCCGTCCTCCACGTCCCAGGTCCGTTGGCTTCTTTAGTGATGATGCTCAAAAGCTGGAGATGCTTTGGTCTTCTCTTCCAGCCGTCCTCTCGATCTGTTCAGCTGGACTATCGGCTCCGCCCACAAGTTTCCAGGCTGTTTTGAGGCCGTTTCCTGATTTCCAGGTCAGAGGGAGAAACTGCTCCCTCGGAGCTCGGTTTGTGTTCTGGTCCTGGTCCTGCAGAGAAGACCGGGTTCTGTCGGCAGTGTTTCTCCATCACTCTCTTTTTCTCTCTCTCTCTCTAAAGCCCCAGAAATACTTGCTGTTGATGCTTGCGTTCACGTCCGTTCGCGTGCACCACCAACTGCAACATCACTCGCGTAGTACGCGAGGAGAGCACGTCGTACCGGCGGTGACCGATAGGGGGCAGTAAGTAGAGCAACAGTTGGAAAAGTGATTAAATATTTAGTAGCAGCGGTAGTAGCAGTAGCAGATTAGAACAACAAACAAGTTTACATGACAACATTGGATGAAGAGGAGATTATAACATTGATTTGGTTGTGATCTCGGCAAAGGAAACGGCGCCAGCAACCTCGGCGTCGTCACTTGTGGTCAGCTGGTATCAGACCAGGACCAGCTGGTATCAGGACCAGCTGGTATCTGACCAGGACCAGCTGGTATCAGGACCAGCTGGTATCTGACCAGGACCAGCTGGTATCAGACCGGGACCAGCTGGTATCAGGACCAGCTGGTATCAGGACCAGCTGGTATCAGGACCAGCTGGTATCAGGACCAGCTGGTATCAGGACCAGCTGGTCCTGATACCAGCTGGTATCAGGACCAGCTGGTATCAGGACCAGCTGGTATCAGGACCAGCTGGTATCAGGACCAGCTGGTATCAGGACCAGCTGGTCCTGATACCAGCTGGTATCAGGACCAGCTGGTATCAGGACCAGCTGGTCCTGATACCAGCTGGTATCAGGACCAGCTGGTATCAGACCAGGACCAGCTGGTATCAGACCAGGACCAGCTGGTATCAGACCAGGACCAGCTGGTATCAGACCAGGACCAGCGCCACTCGCGGCCAGAGCGAGACCTGCAGGTCGCTACGCGTTCAGTGTCTTTTTGAGAACGTGCACGTCGACGCGTCAAATGAACGCAGGATACGCGTGGCGGCCATGATGCGTACGTGTTCTGAACTGCAAGTATATCTGGGGCTTTATACTCACTCACTCGCTCTCTTTCTCTGGCTCTCTCTTTCTCTCTCTCCGTCTGTCTCGCCTTCACTCCCTCTCTCTCTCTTTCACTCACTCTGTCTGTCTTTCATTCGCTCACTCACTCTCTCTTTCTTCTCTCTTTTGGACGCAGGCGTGCGCTGGATTTAATCCACAGCTCGGTCCTCGTGGGCACAGCTCAGTCACAGGTCACTAGGTCACAGCTTCAAAATAAGAGTCTGAAAAATACCGGAATTCAAGTCCCCACACATCTTCCAACCTGCAGCCAATCACCTTACAGTTCACATGTCATGTGATTCAGAGCATGTCTGAACTCAAACTGAGGGTGCTTTCACACCTGTGGCCCGTTTGTTTTGTTCTGATTCAGGGGCTAAATCGATACAGTTTGTTTTTTGTTTGTGGCGTTTGTGTTCACAAGGCAACCGTCTGTAGCGGTTCAAAGCTGTTAACAAATGCCATGAACCAACTGTTCTCTCATTGGTCAGAAATGAA
Source organism: Cololabis saira (assembly GCF_033807715.1). NCBI lineage: Eukaryota > Metazoa > Chordata > Actinopteri > Beloniformes > Belonidae > Cololabis > Cololabis saira. The sequence goes on from NC_084602.1 coordinate 907,043, forward strand.
CGCGGAAGGAGTTTCCTCTTCCGTACCCCGGGAAAAACAACAATGGTTATAACCCCTTTCACATACGCCGGCTTTCCCATTCATTGTGTATGTGCTACCGCGGCGCAAGAGTGGACCACGTCCGAGCTCGGTGGTGCGCGAGAGGGCGCCTGCCGCGCCGCGCCTGCCTGCCCGAATTGAACATTTTTTATTTTCACTGTGCCGCGCTGTGACGACAGCTCGGCACGTCCAATAGGAGAGAAAGGAGAAGAGAGAGAAGGGAGAAGAGAGAGAAGGAAGAAGAGAGAGAAGGGAGAAGAGAGAAAGTTGTGTCCAATAGGAGAGAAGGGGGTGGAGGCTGCGCTGACTCTTCTCCTTGCGCTGCGGTCGAACATACACAATGAATGGAGTTGTGTCGGTTGCTGTGTGGATTTATGTTCTCACTGCAATCGAATCGCTCCAGGTCTGGAATGGAAGCGAGCCGAGATCACCTCTCCTAGGAGATCTCAGCTCGCTTGTTTTGTCCCGCATCCGAGCGCGATTGCTGTGTTCACATGTACCAAACGATCCGATCTTTAGGGGGAAACGCTCCCTGTTTCAGAACTACTGCTCCAAACGGGACCGGTGTGAAAGCACCCTGAATGATGTTTGCCCACATGAGACAGACACACACAGACAGCCAAAAGTGGGATAAAAACATTTTCTCAACTTCACGCTAAAACATGAAAAGAAGTCTGTTTCTAAACGATAAGTGACCTAGAAACTCCCAGAATGCACCTAGAGTCAGGTGCGTGTGCGTGTGCGTGTGCGTGTGCGTGTGTGTGTGTGTGTGTGTGTGTGCAGGTGTGAACAGCAGTGTGAAGTTCTACTGTGAAGCGAGGAACACCAGAGGAATCTCAGTGTCCAGGACCGGAACAGTCCACATCAAAGGTGAGTCCCCCTGTCGGCTGATGTCATACAGGGGAGCTCAGCTCTGAGCAGGTGTCTGTCTGTCTGTCTGTCTCAGTGCTGCCAGCAGCTCCGCTGGACCTGCAGGTTGTCCCCTTGGCCAACAGCAACTTCACGTTGTCATGGGAACCGGGCTTCACCGGCCACTCGGAGCTGTCCACCTGCCTGGTCCAGGTAAGCCCCCCCACACGCACCCATGACGGCATGCCCTGCATCAGCTGAGGCTCCTCCTCCTCCCGTCAGGTGACGCGGCGCTGGCCCCGCAGGCGCACCCTGCCGCAGCAGGAGGTGCGGGTCCCCCCCCACCGCCACGTCCTGGCGGGTCTGAGGAGTCACTCCAACTACAGCGTCAGAGTTTCCTGTGTGAACGAAGTGGGGGTGTCGCCCTTCTCGCCCTGGCTGCACTTCCTCACACCTGAGTCAGGTGAGTCCCCGGGGAAGCGTGTGAGGCCCCTGGTCAGAGGGGGGTCTGGTAATTAAAGAGGAATTAAACTTCCCATGTAAAGGCACTGATTGGTCTGCGCCAGCTGCCCCCTTGGAGCAGTCTGGTCCTCCCAGGCCACCAGGTTCTGCCTCAGGTCTGGGTGTCAGGTCTGGGTGTCAGGTCTGGGTTTCAGGTCTGGGTGTCAGGTCTGGGTTTCAGGTCTGGGTGTCAGGTCTGGGTGTCAGGTCTGGGTTTCAGGTCTGGGTGTCAGGTCTGGGTTTCAGGTCTGGGTGTCAGGTCTGGGTGTCAGGTCTGGGTTTCAGGTCTGGGTGTCAGGTCTGGGTGTCAGGTCTGGGTTTCAGGTCTGGGTGTCAGGTCTGGGTTTCAGGTCTGGGTGTCAGGTCTGGGTGTCAGGTCTGGGTTTCAGGTCTGGGTGTCAGGTCTGGGTTTCAGGTCTGGGTGTCAGGTCTGGGTGTCAGGTCTGGGTGTCAGGTCTGGGTGTCAGGTCTGGGTGTCAGGTCTGGGTTTCAGGTCTGGGTGTCAGGTCTGGGTGTCAGGTCTGGGTGTCAGGTCTGGGTGGAGGAGCAGGAGGTCTACTGGTGGCTCAGCGTCTGCAGTGACGTGGACTCTCCAGGGGCCTCATTTATAAAGCTTGTGTGCTACAAAACAGGACTTGAAAGATGCGCACGCAACTTCTATGCGAAGGTTGGGATTTAAAAAAAAAAAACTAACGTAAAAATGTGCGTATCTTTACGCCAACTTTGATCCTCGCGCACGAACATTTTTGAAGATATGGGGAACTGGTGACGCAGACGGTGAGGTGGTGAAATGAAGCCAGATTCATGTCATACTTTTAATGTCATCACATATCAGACTTAATAATAATATAATAACGCTGATCGTGGCCCTCTGTGTTTGAAGCACAGCTCAGGTACTGGTGCTGGTGCTGGTACTGGTGCTGGTGCTGGTACTGGTACAGGTGCTGGTACTGGTGCCGGTACTTGGCTGGTGCTGGTACTGGTGCTGGTACTGGCACTGGTACTTGGCTGGTACTGGTGCTGGTGCTGGTACTGGTGCTGGTGCTGGTACTGGGCCGGTACTGGTGCTGGTGCTGGTACTGGTGCTGGTACTGGTACTGGTGCTGGTGCTGGTACTGGTGCTGGTACTGGTGCTGGTACTGGTGCTGGTACTGGTACTGGTGCCGGTACTTGGCTGGTGCTGGTACTGGTGCTGGTACTGGCACTGGTACTTGGCTGGTACTGGTACTGGTGCTGGTACTGGCACTGGTACTTGGCTGGTACTGGTGCTGGTGCTGGTACTGGTGCTGGTGCTGGTACTGGGCCGGTACTGGTGCTGGTGCTGGTACTGGTGCCGGTACTGGTACTGGTGCTGGTGCTGGTACTGGTGCTGGTACTGGTGCTGGTACTGGTGCTGGTACTGGTACTGGTGCTGGTGCTGGTACTGGTACTGGTACTGGTGCTGGTGCCGGTGCCGGTACTGGTGCCGGTGCTGGTACTGGTACTGGTACTGGTGCTGGTGCTGGTACTGGTACTGGTACTTGGCTGGTACTGGTACTGGTGCTGGTACTGGCACTGGTACTTGGCTGGTACTGGTGCTGGTGCTGGTACTGGTGCTGGTGCTGGTACTGGGCCGGTACTGGTGCTGGTGCTGGTACTGGTGCCGGTACTGGTACTGGTGCTGGTGCTGGTACTGGTGCTGGTACTGGTGCTGGTACTGGTACTGGTGCTGGTGCTGGTACTGGTACTGGTACTGGTGCTGGTGCCGGTGCCGGTACTGGTGCCGGTGCCGGTACTGGTGCTGGTACTGGTGCTGGTGCTGGTACTGGTGCTGGTACTGGTGCTGGTGCCGGTGCCGGTGCCGGTACTGGTGCCGGTGCTGGTACTGGTGCTGGTACTGGTGCTGGTACTGGTGCTGGTACTGGTGCTGGTACTGGTGCTGGTACTGCTGCTGGTACTGGTGCTGGTACTGGTACTGGTGCTGGTACTGGTGCTGGTGCTGGTACTGGTGCTGGTGCTGGTACTGGTACTGGTACTGGTGCGGGTGCTGGTGCTGGTACTGGTACTGGTACTGGTGCTGGTACTGGTACTGGTGCTGGTACTGGTGCTGATGCTGGTACTTGGCTGGTACTGGTGCCGGTACTGGTGCTGGTGCTGGTACTGGTACTGGTACTTGGCTGGTACTGGTACTGGGCCGGTACTGGTACTGGTACTGGTGCTGGTACTGGTGCTGGTGCTGGTACTGGTGCTGGTGCTGGTACTGGTACTGGTGCTGGTACTGGTGCTGGTACTGGTGCTGGTGCTGGTGCTGGTACTGGTGCTGGTACTGGTGCTGGTACTGGTACTGGTGCCGGTACTTGGCTGGTGCTGGTACTGGTGCTGGTACTGGCACTGGTACTTGGCTGGTACTGGTACTGGTACTGGTACTGGTGCTGGTGCTGGTACTGGGCCGGTACTGGTGCTGGTGCTGGTACTGGTGCTGGTACTGGTACTGGTGCTGGTGCTGGTACTGGTGCTGGTACTGGTGCTGGTACTGGTGCTGGTACTGGTACTGGTGCTGGTGCTGGTACTGGTACTGGTACTGGTGCTGGTGCCGGTGCCGGTACTGGTGCCGGTGCTGGTACTGGTGCTGGTACTGGTGCTGGTACTGGTACTGGTGCTGGTACTGGTGCTGGTGCCGGTACTTGGCTGGTGCTGGTACTGGTGCTGGTACTGGCACTGGTACTTGGCTGGTACTGGTACTGGTACTGGTACTGGTGCTGGTGCTGGTACTGGTACTGGTACTTGGCTGGTACTGGTACTGGTGCTGGTACTGGCACTGGTACTTGGCTGGTACTGGTGCTGGTGCTGGTACTGGTGCTGGTGCTGGTACTGGGCCGGTACTGGTGCTGGTGCTGGTGCTGGTACTGGTACTGGTGCTGGTGCTGGTACTGGTGCTGGTACTGGTGCTGGTACTGGTACTGGTGCCGGTACTTGGCTGGTGCTGGTACTGGTGCTGGTACTGGCACTGGTACTTGGCTGGTACTGGTACTGGTACTGGTACTGGTGCTGGTGCTGGTACTGGTACTGGTACTTGGCTGGTACTGGTACTGGTGCTGGTACTGGCACTGGTACTTGGCTGGTACTGGTGCTGGTGCTGGTACTGGTGCTGGTGCTGGTACTGGTGCTGGTACTGGTGCTGGTACTGGTGCTGGTACTGGTACTGGTGCTGGTGCTGGTACTGGTACTGGTACTGGTGCTGGTACTGGTGCTGGTGCTGGTACTGGTGCTGGTGCTGGTACTGGTGCTGGTACTGGTGCTGGTACTGGTGCTGGTACTGGTACTGGTGCTGGTGCTGGTACTGGTACTGGTACTGGTGCTGGTGCCGGTACTGGTGCTGGTACTGGTGCTGGTACTGGTGCTGGTACTGGTGCTGGTACTGGTACTGGTACTGGTGCTGGTGCCGGTACTGGTACTGGTGCTGGTGCTGGTACTGGTGCTGGTACTGGTACTGGTGCTGGTGCTGGTACTGGTGCTGGTACTGGTGCTGGTACTGGTGCTGGTACTGGTACTGGTGCTGGTGCTGGTACTGGTACTGGTACTGGTGCTGGTGCCGGTGCCGGTACTGGTGCCGGTGCTGGTACTGGTACTGGTGCTGGTACTGGTACTGGTGCTGGTACTGGTGCTGGTGCCGGTGCCGGTACTGGTGCCGGTGCTGGTACTGGTGCTGGTACTGGTGCTGGTACTGGTGCTGGTACTGGTGCTGGTACTGCTGCTGGTACTGGTACTGGTGCTGGTGCTGGTACTGGTGCGGGTGCTGGTGCTGGTACTGGTACTGGTACTGGTACTGGTGCTGGTACTGGTACTGGTGCTGGTACTGGTGCTGATGCTGGTACTTGGCTGGTACTGGTGCCGGTACTGGTGCTGGTGCTGGTACTGGTACTGGTACTTGGCTGGTACTGGTACTGGGCCGGTACTGGTACTGGTACTGGTGCTGGTACTGGTGCTGGTGCTGGTACTGGTGCTGGTGCTGGTACTGGTGCTGGTACTGGTACTGGTGCGGGTGCTGGTGCTGGTACTGGTACTGGTACTGGTACTGGTGCTGGTACTGGTACTGGTGCTGGTACTGGTGCTGATGCTGGTACTTGGCTGGTACTGGTGCCGGTACTGGTGCTGGTGCTGGTACTGGTACTGGTACTTGGCTGGTACTGGTACTGGGCCGGTACTGGTACTGGTACTGGTGCTGGTACTGGTGCTGGTGCTGGTACTGGTGCTGGTGCTGGTACTGGTACTGGTGCTGGTACTGGTGCTGGTACTGGTGCTGGTACTGGTGCTGGTACTGGTACTGGTACTGGTGCTGGTACTGGTACTGGTGCTGGTGCTGGTGCTGGTACTGGTGCTGGTGCTGGTACTGGTGCTGGTACTGGTACTGGTGCTGATGCTGGTACTTGGCTGGTACTGGTGCCGGTGCCGGTACTGGTGCCGGTACTGGTGCCGGTGCTGGTACTGGTGCTGGTGCTGGTGCTGGTACTTGGCTGGTACTGGTACTGGTGCTGGTACTGGTGCTGGTACTGGTGCTGGTGCTGGTGCTGGTACTTGGCTGGTACTGGTACTGGTGCTGGTACTGGTGCTGGTACTTTGCTGGTGCTGGTACTGGTACTGGTGCTGGTGCTGGTACTGGTACTGCTACTGGTGCTGGTACTGGTGCTGGTACTTTGCTGGTGCTGGTACTGGTGCTGGTACTTGGCTGGTGCTGGTACTGGTGCTGGTACTGGTGCTGGTACTGGTACTGGTGCTGGTACTGGTGCTGGTGCTGGTACTGGTGCTGGTGCTGGTACTGGTGCTGGTACTGGTACTGGTGCGGGTGCTGGTGCTGGTACTGGTACTGGTACTGGTACTGGTGCTGGTACTGGTACTGGTGCTGGTACTGGTGCTGATGCTGGTACTTGGCTGGTACTGGTGCCGGTACTGGTGCTGGTGCTGGTACTGGTACTGGTACTTGGCTGGTACTGGTACTGGGCCGGTACTGGTACTGGTACTGGTGCTGGTACTGGTGCTGGTGCTGGTACTGGTGCTGGTGCTGGTACTGGTACTGGTGCTGGTACTGGTGCTGGTACTGGTGCTGGTACTGGTGCTGGTGCTGGTGCTGGTACTGGTGCTGGTACTGGTACTGGTACTGGTGCTGGTACTGGTACTGGTGCTGGTGCTGGTGCTGGTACTGGTGCTGGTGCTGGTACTGGTGCTGGTACTGGTACTGGTGCTGATGCTGGTACTTGGCTGGTACTGGTGCCGGTGCCGGTACCGGTGCCGGTACTGGTGCCGGTGCTGGTACTGGTGCTGGTGCTGGTGCTGGTACTTGGCTGGTACTGGTACTGGTGCTGGTACTGGTGCTGGTACTTTGCTGGTGCTGGTACTGGTACTGGTACTGGTGCTGGTGCTGGTACTGGTACTGCTACTGGTGCTGGTACTGGTGCTGGTACTTTGCTGGTGCTGGTACTGGTGCTGGTACTTGGCTGGTGCTGGTACTGGTACTGGTGCTGGTACTGGTACTGGTACTGGTGCTGGTGCTGGTGCTGGTGCTGGTACTGCTACTGGTACTGGTACTGGGCCGGTACTGGTACTGGTGCTGGTACTGGTGCTGGTACTGGTACTGGTGCTGGTACTGGTGCTGGTGCTGGTGCTGGTACTGGTACTGGTGCTGGTACTGGTGTTGGTACTTTGCTGGTGCTGGTACTGGTGCTGGTGCTGGTGCTGGTACTGGTACTGGTGCTGGTACTGGTGCTGGTACTGGTACTGGTGCTGGTACTGGTACTGGTGCTGGTACTGGTACTGGTACTTGGCTGGTACTGGTACTGGGCCGGTACTGGTGCTGGTGCTGGTACTGGTGCTGGTACTGGTACTGGTACTGGTACTGGTTCTGGTACTGGGCCGGTACTGGTGCTGGTACTGGTGCTGGTGCTGGTACTGGTACTGCTACTGGTGCTGGTACTTTGCTGGTGCTGGTACTGGTGCTGGTACTGGTGCTGGTACTGGTGCTGGTACTGGTACTGGTGCTGGTACTGGTGCTGGTGCTGGTACTGGTACTGCTACTGGTGCTGGTACTTTGCTGGTGCTGGTACTGATGCTGGTACTTGGCTGGTGCTGGTACTGGTACTGGTGCTGGTACTGGTACTGGTGCTGGTACTGGTGCTGGTGCTGGTGCTGGTACTGGTACTGGTACTGGTACTGGTTCTGGTACTGGGCCGGTACTGGTGCTGGTACTGGTGCTGGTGCTGGTACTGGTGCTGGTGCTGGTACTGGTGCTGGTACTGGTACTGGTGCTGGTGCTGGTACTGGTGCTGGTACTGGTACTGGTGCTGGTACTGGTGCTGGTGCTGGTACTGGTACTGCTACTGGTGCTGGTACTTTGCTGGTGCTGGTACTGATGCTGGTACTTGGCTGGTGCTGGTACTGGTGCTGGTACTGGTGCTGGTGCTGGTACTGGTGCTGGTGCTGGTACTTGGCTGGTGCTGGTACTGGTACTGGTACTGGTGCTGGTACTGGTGCTGGTACTGGTACTGGTTCTGGTACTGGGCCGGTACTGGTGCTGGTACTGGTGCTGGTGCTGGTACTGGTGCTGGTGCTGGTACTGGTGCTGGTACTGGTACTGGTGCTGGTGCTGGTACTGGTGCTGGTACTGGTACTGGTGCTGGTACTGGTGCTGGTGCTGGTACTGGTACTGGTGCTGGTACTGGTGCTGGTACTGGTACTGGTGCTGGTACTGGTGCTGGTGCTGGTACTGGTACTGCTACTGGTGCTGGTACTTTGCTGGTGCTGGTACTGATGCTGGTACTTGGCTGGTGCTGGTACTGGTACTGGTACTGGTGCTGGTACTGGTACTGGTGCTGGTACTGGTGCTGGTGCTGGTACTGCTACTGGTACTGGTACTGGGCCGGTACTGGTGCTGGTGCTGGTGCTGGTACTGGTACTGGTACTGGTGCTGGTACTGGTGCTGGTGCTGGTACTGGTGCTGGTACTGGTGCTGGTACTGGTACTGGTGCTGGTACTGGTACTGGTGCTGGTACTGGTGCGGGTGCTGGTACTGGTACTGGTGCTGGTGCTGGTACTGGTGCTGGTGCTGGTGCTGGTACTTGGCTGGTGCTGGTACTGGTACTGGTGCTGGTGCTGGTACTTGGCTGGTGCTGGTACTGGTACTGGTGCTGGTACTGGTGCTGGTACTGGTGCTGGTACTGCTGCTGGTACTGGTACTGGTACTGGTGCTGGTACTGGTGCTGGTACTTTGCTGGTGCTGGTACTGGTGCTGGTACTGTGCTGGTGCTGGTGCTGGTACTGGTACTGGTACTGGTGCTGGTACTGGTGCTGGTGCTGGTACTGGTACTGGTGCTGGTGCTGGTGCTGGTACTGGTACTGGTGCTGGTGCCGGTGCTGGTACTTGTACTGGTACTGGTGCCGGTACTGGTACTGGTGCCGGTACTGGTACTGGTGCTGGTGCTGGTACTGGTACTGGTACTGGTACTGGGCCGGTACTGGTACTGGTGCTGGTACTGGTGCTGGTACTGGTACTGGTGCTGGTACTGGTGCTGGTGCTGGTGCTGGTACTGGTACTGGTGCTGGTACTGGTGCTGGTACTGGTGCGGGTGCTGGTACTGGTACTGGTACTTGGCTGGTACTGGTACTGGGCCGGTACTGGTGCTGGTGCTGGTACTGGTGCTGGTACTGGTACTGGTACTGGTTCTGGTACTGGGCCGGTACTGGTGCTGGTACTGGTGCTGGTGCTGGTACTGGTGCTGGTGCTGGTACTGGTGCTGGTACTGGTACTGGTGCTGGTACTGGTACTGGTGCTGGTGCCGGTGCCGGTACCGGTGCCGGTACCGGTGCCGGTACCGGTGCCGGTACTGGTGCTGGTGCTGGTACTTGGCTGGTGCTGGTGCTGGTACTGGTGCTGGTACTGGTACTGGTGCTGGTACTGGTGCTGGTGCTGGTACTGGTACTGCTACTGGTGCTGGTACTTTGCTGGTGCTGGTACTGATGCTGGTACTTGGCTGGTGCTGGTACTGGTACTGGTACTGGTGCTGGTACTGGTACTGGTGCTGGTACTGGTGCTGGTGCTGGTGCTGGTACTGCTACTGGTACTGGTACTGGGCCGGTACTGGTGCTGGTGCTGGTACTGGTACTGGTGCTGGTACTGGTGCTGGTGCTGGTACTGGTGCTGGTACTGGTGCTGGTACTGGTACTGGTGCTGGTACTGGTACTGGTGCTGGTACTGGTACTGGTGCGGGTGCTGGTACTGGTACTGGTGCTGGTGCTGGTACTGGTGCTGGTGCTGGTGCTGGTACTTGGCTGGTGCTGGTACTGGTACTGGTGCTGGTGCTGGTACTTGGCTGGTGCTGGTACTGGTACTGGTGCTGGTACTGGTGCTGGTACTGGTGCTGGTACTGCTGCTGGTACTGGTACTGGTACTGGTGCTGGTACTGGTGCTGGTACTTTGCTGGTGCTGGTACTGGTGCTGGTACTGTGCTGGTGCTGGTGCTGGTACTGGTACTGGTACTGGTGCTGGTACTGGTGCTGGTGCTGGTACTAGTGCTGGTACTGGTACTGGTGCTGGTGCTGGTGCTGGTACTGGTACTGGTGCTGGTGCCGGTGCTGGTACTTGTACTGGTACTGGTGCTTGTACTGGTACTGGTGCCGGTACTGGTACTGGTGCTGGTGCTGGTACTGGTACTGGTGCTGGTACTGGTGCTGGTACTGGTACTGGTGCCGGTGCTGGTACTTGTACTGGTGCTGGTACTGGTGCCGGTACTGGTACTGGTGCCGGTGCTGGTACTTGTACTGGTACTTGTACTGGTTCTGGTACTGGTGCTGGTGCTGGTACTGGGCCAGTGCTGGTGCTGGTGCTGGTACTGGTACTGGTGCTGGTACTGGTACTGGTGCTGGTACTGGTGCTGGTACTGGTGCGGGTGCTGGTACTGGTACTGGTGCTGGTACTGGTACTGGTGCTGGTACTGGTGCTGGTACTGGTGCTGGTGCTGGTACTTGGCTGGTGCTGGTACTGGTACTGGTGCTGGTACTGGTACTGCTGCTGGTACTGGTGCTGGTGCTGGTACTGGTACTGGTACTGGTGCTGGTACTGGTGCTGGTACTGTGCTGGTGCTGGTACTGCTACTGGTACTGGGCCGGTACTGGTGCTGGTACTGGTACTGGTACTGGTACTGGTGCTGGTACTGGTGCTGGTGCTGGTGCTGGTGCTGGTACTGGTACTGGTGCTGGTGCCGGTGCTGGTACTTGTACTGGTGCTGGTGCTGGTACTGGTACTGGTGCTGGTGCTGGTACTGGTACTGGTGCTGGTGCCGGTGCTGGTACTTGTACTGGTACTGGTACTGATGCTGGTACTGGTGCTGGTGCTGGTACTGGTGCTGGTACTGGTGCTGGTACTGTGCTGGTGCTGGTACTGGTACTGGTACTGGTGCTGGTACTGGTGCTGGTGCTGGTACTGGTGCTGGTACTGGTACTGGTGCTGGTACTGGTGCTGGTACTGGTACTGGTGCTGGTGCTGGTACTGGTGCTGGTGCCGGTGCTGGTACTTGTACTGGTACTGGTGCTTGTACTGGTACTGGTGCCGGTACTGGTACTGGTGCAGGTGCTGGTACTGGTACTGGTGCTGGTACTGGTGCTGGTACTGGTACTGGTGCCGGTGCTGGTACTGGTGCCGGTGCTGGTACTTGTACTGGTGCTGGTACTGGTGCCGGTACTGGTACTGGTGCTGGTACTTGTAGTGGTACTTGTGCTGGTGCTGGTACTGGTTCTGGTACTGGTGCTGGTGCTGGTACTGGGCCGGTGCTGGTGCTGGTGCTGGTACTGGTGCTGGTACTGGTACTGGTGCTGGTACTGGTGCGGGTGCTGGTACTGGTACTGGTGCTGGTACTGGTACTGGTGCTGGTACTGGTGCTGGTGCTGGTGCTGGTACTTGGCTGGTGCTGGTACTGGTACTGGTGCTGGTACTGGTGCTGGTACTGCTGCTGGTACTGGTGCTGGTGCTGGTACTGGTGCTGGTACTGGTGCTGGTACTGGTGCTGGTACTGTGCTGGTGCTGGTACTGCTACTGGTACTGGTACTGGGCCGGTACTGGTGCTGGTACTGGTACTGGTACTGGTACTGGTGCTGGTACTGGTGCTGGTGCTGGTACTGGTGCTGGTGCTGGTACTGATGCTGGTACTGGTGCTTGTACTGGTACTGGTGCCGGTGCTGGTACTGGTACTGGTGCTGGTACTGGTGCTGGTACTGGTGCCGGTGCTGGTACTTGTACTGGTGCTGGTACTGGTGCCGGTACTGGTACTGGTGCCGGTGCTGGTACTTGTACTGGTACTTGTGCTGGTGCTGGTACTGGTTCTGGTACTGGTGCTGGTGCTGGTACTGGGCCGGTGCTGGTGCTGGTGCTGGTACTGGTACTGGTGCTGGTACTGGTGCGGGTGCTGGTACTGGTTCTGGTGCTGGTACTGGTACTGGTGCTGGTGCTGGTGCTGGTACTTGGCTGGTGCTGGTACTGGTACTGGTGCTGGTACTGGTGCTGGTACTGCTGCTGGTACTGGTGCTGGTGCTGGTACTGGTACTGGTACTGGTGCTGGTACTGGTGCTGGTGCTGGTACTGCTACTGGTACTGGTACTGGGCCGGTACTGGTGCTGGTACTGGTACTGGTACTGGTGCTGGTACTGGTGCTGGTGCTGGTGCTGGTACTGGTGCTGGTACTGGTGCTGGTGCGGGTACGGGTACGGGTGCGGGTGCTGGTGCTGGTACTGGTACTGGTGCTGGTGCCGGTGCTGGTACTTGTACTGGTACTGATGCTGGTACTGGTGCTTGTACTGGTACTGGTGCTGGTGCTGGTACTGGTACTGGTACTGGTGCTGGTACTGGTGCTGGTACTGGTGCTGGTGCCGGTGCTGGTACTTGTACTGGTGCTGGTACTGGTGCTGGTACTGGTACTGGTGCCGGTGCTGGTACTTGTACTGGTACTTGTGCTGGTGCTGGTACTGGTTCTGGTACTGGTGCTGGTGCTGGTACAGGTACTGGTGCTGCTGGTACTGGTTCTGGTACTGGTGCTGGTGCTGGTGCTGGTACTGGTACTGGTACTTGTACTGGTGCTGCTGGTGCTGGTACTGGTACTGGTGCTGGTGCTGGTGCTGGTACTGGTACTGGTACTGGTGCTGGTACTGGTGCTGGTACTGGTGCTGGTACTGGTACTGGTGCTGGTACTGGGCCGGTGCTGGTGCTGGTACTGGTGCTGGTACAGGTACTGGTGCTGCTGGTACTGGTTCTGGTACTGGTGCTGGTGCTGGTGCTGGTACTGGTACTTGTACTGGTGCTGCTGGTGCTGGTGCTGGTACTGGTACTGGTGCTGGTGCTGGTGCTGGTACTGGTACTGGTACTGGTGCTGGTACTGGTACTGGTGCTGGTACTGGTGCTGGTACTGGTGCTGGTACTGGTACTGGTGCTGGTACTGGGCCGGTGCTGGTGCTGGTACTGGTACTGGTGCTGGTACTGGTACTGGGCCGGTGCTGGTGCTGGTACTGGTACTGGTGCTGGTGCTGCTGGTACTGGTACTGGTACTTGTGCTGGTTCTGGTACTGGTGCTGGTGCTGGTACTGGGCCGGTACTGGTGCTGGTACTGGTACTGGTACTGGTACTTGTACTGGTACTGGTGCTGGTACTGGTGCTGGTACTGGTGCTGGTGCTGGTACAGGTACTGGTGCTGCTGGTGCTGGTGCTGGTGCTGGTACTGGTTCTGGTACTGGTGCTGGTACTGGGCCGGTACTGGTGCTGGTGCTGGTACTGGTACTGGTGCTGGTGCTGGTACTGGTACTGGTACTTGTACTGGTGCTGGTGCTGCTGGTGCTGGAGCTGGTACAGGTACTGGTGCTGGTACTGGTGCTGGCGCTGGTGCTGGTACAGGTACCGGTGCTGCTGGTACTGGTACTGGTACTGGTGCTGCCGGTGCAGCAGCCGCGGTGCAGGACACGCCGGGCCGGTGTCGTGCCAAAAAGCGATTGCCTGTACTGTACTGTAAGTGTACTGTAAACTGAGCACATAGGAGGTATGCAGCTTGAACATTCTTAAGTCAGTATAAAAAAAATTTCTTTTCTTTTTCTTTTCTTTTTTTTTTTTTAGCATAGGGCTGCTTCAGCTTCAAAACAAACAGGCGTGCTCTGCGCGCATGCGGTGTATGGCTGCCGCTCCGAGCCCACTACTCCACGTGTGCGTTGATTTATGGTCCCGCGTCACACCAACGCAGAGCCTTCCGCTACGCGGAACCATAATGTCGGCGCCGCAGCTCCGCTTCAGTCCTGGGGCCTCATCTATAAAGCTTGCTTGCGCAGAAAAAGCGCCTGAAAGTTGCGGAAGCCACCATCTACGCAAAGCCTCGGATCTAAAAAGAAAAAACTAACCGATGGCTGCCGCTCCAAGCCCACTACTCCACGCCGAAGAGGAAAAAAGAAAGTGTTCTGATTAAAATAAGGAAAGTTGGACTACCGTATATAACAATTGCGTTCATAAGGATAAAGTTTTTAAAAAAAATAAAAATTAAAGAAATTGTCTCTTCTCCCCGTGTGTGTCTGCCTTTCATGCACGGGTACTTGGGCGCATGTTGTTTACTTTTAAGCCGGAATTATGGTTCTGCGTCACACCAACGCAGAGCCTACGCCGTAGGGTGCGCGTCGCCGCGAACCCTACGCTGTAGACTCTGCGTCGGTGCGACGCGGAACCATAAATCAACGCACACGCGGATGTCGGAGCCAGTGAGTATTTTCACCGGACATTTTGACCGGAGAGATTATAAAATACCGGACTTCGGCATATTTTACCGGACAAAGTCCGGCAATTACCGGACAACAGAAACCCTGATATATATATATATATATATATATCCGATTCCTGATCGGCTCATAACGTCCGAGTCCGGATCGAGTCTGCAATCACGTGATCGGCCCCGATTTCCGATCACGTGATCGGATCGGGACAACTCTAGTGATGAGAGCTGAGACTCTGGTTACTAGTGGGTTTCTGCTCCTCCCCTCACCTATGGAATGATGAAAGGTGCCCTCAGGTGAAGTTTCCTCTGCAGCTCTGGATTCTCCCTCAGAGATGGGAGGAGGTTCTGAGGCTCCTCCACTATCCAGATCAGACAGTTGAGCTGGTTCCTCTGTTGTCTCACACATGTCCAACCAGGACACACTGGAGAGATTGTGTCTCAGCTGGTCTGGAAAGACCTTGCTGTGCTGAGGTCCGGACCTTCATGACTGGACTACTGCCCCCTTGACCTGAACCTGGATCAGAGGAAGGTGATGCAGGTCCTTCCTGGCATCATGTCAACACACACCTGAATCCTGCAGACCGGACCAGAAAAGGACCAGAGCAGGACCAGAACAGGACCATAACAGGACCAGAACAGGACCAGACCGGACCAGAACAGGACCAGAGGACACCCGTGCTGATGCGACCCTCTCAAATCCTCCGGGACCAGTAAAGGGGTACTTTTTATTGCCCACAGGAGGTTTTAATTTAGTTTTATTTTTGTTGAAACTATATGTGCTGAAAAAGTTGTGGATGTTGATCTGAGGTTCTGAACCTGTTCTGCTGTTTTGGTAGATGTGGTTTCAAGCTTTGTGCGGGTTCCCCGTTCAGAGGTTCATCATTAAACAGGAACTGTGTGTGTGTGTGTGTGTGTGTGTGTGTGTGTGTGTGTGTGTGTGTGTGTGTGTGTGTGTGTGTGTGTGTGTGTGTGTGTGTGTGTGTGTGTGTGTGTGTGTGTGTGTGTGTGTGTGTGTGTGTGTGTGTGTGTGTGTGTGTGTGTGTGTGTGTGTGTGTGTGTGTGTGTGTGACCCTGGTCCAGCTGGATCTGCTCCAGTGAATTCCAGTTCCCTTCGTACAATCAGCTTTTGTTTGTGGCCTCAATCCACATGAAAGAACGGGCCGGGCGGCTGCAGCGCCACCTGCAGGAGCGCTGACCTCAGACCAGCTGAAGAGGCCTCTGTTCCTCCAGCTGGTTCTGACCCACATCCACACATGAAACACAGAAGGGGCTTCTCAATGCTGCTCTGTGACTGACCATAAACATGTCCTGTGTGCAGTTCCCTCCGCGGCCCCCAGGAACCTGCTCTGTGACTGACCATAAACATGTCCTCCTGTGTGCAGTTCCCTCCGCGGCCCCCAGGAACCTGCTCTGTGACTGACCATAAACATGTCCTCCTGTGTGCAGTTCCCTCCGCGGCCCCCAGGAACCTCACCTTCCAGCTGTCGGAGCAGCAGCTGGCTCTGCGCTGGGTGCAGCTCCAGGACGATGAGCTGCAGGGGAAGCTGTTGGCCTACAAGCTGCAGTGGACTCTGGGAGTTGAAGCACAGGTGAAGTCCTCATCCAGTATTTTACTGGCTGTTCTTGAACTCACTTGGTTCTGTCACACCTGGAAGGTGTGGCTAGGCTGTTGCCATGGTGACCAGAACTCCAAGCTTGTCAGTACGACACAGGAAGTTCCTCAGGGCTCGGTTCTTGGACCACTGGAATCAGCGTTTACGTGCTTTCACTAGTTCTATGCAGACGAACATTTAGCGACTCCAGATGACCCCGGAGCAGGAAGTAGACCCTGGAGCCGGTAGGTAGACCCCGGAGCAGGAAGTAGACCCTGGAGCCGGTAGGTAGACCCCGGAGCAGGAAGTAGACCCTGGAGCCGGTAGGTAGACCCCGGAGCAGGAAGTAGACCCTGGAGCCGGTAGGTAGACCCCGGAGCAGGAAGTAGACCCCGGAGCAGGAAGTAGACCCCGGAGCAGGAAGTAGACCCCAGAGCAGGAAGTAGACCCCACAGCAGGAGGTAGACCCCGGAGCAGGAAGTAGACCCCGGAGCAGGAAGTAGACCCCGGAGCAGGAAGTAGACCCCGGAGCAGGAAGTAGACCCCGGAGCAGGAGGTAGACCCCGGAGCAGGAGGTAGACCCCGGAGCAGGAAGCAGACCCCGGAGCAGGAAGTAGACCCCGGAGCAGGAAGTAGACCCCGGAGCAGGAAGTAGACCCCGGAGCAGGAAGTAGACCCCGGAGCAGGAAGTAGACCCCGGAGCAGGAGGTAGACCCCGGAGCAGGAAGTAGACCCCGGTGCAGGAAGTACACCCCGGAGCAGGAGGTAGACCCCGGAGCAGGAAGTAGACCCCGGAGCAGGAAGTAGACCCCGGAGCAGGAAGTAGACCCCGGAGCAGGAAGTAAACCCCAGAGCAGGAAGTAGACCCCAGAGCAGGAAGTAGACCCCGGAGCAGGAAGTAGACCCTGGAGCCGGTAGGTAGACCCCGGAGCAGGAAGTAGACCCTGGAGCCGGTAGGTAGACCCCGGAGCAGGAAGTAGACCCTGGAGCCGGTAGGTAGACCCCGGAGCAGGAAGTAGACCCCGGAGCAGGAAGTAGACCCCGGAGCAGGAAGTAGACCCCAGAGCAGGAAGTAGACCCCACAGCAGGAGGTAGACCCCGGAGCAGGAAGTAGACCCCGGAGCAGGAAGTAGACCCCGGAGCAGGAAGTAGACCCCGGAGCAGGAAGTAGACCCCGGAGCAGGAGGTAGACCCCGGAGCAGGAGGTAGACCCCGGAGCAGGAAGCAGACCCCGGAGCAGGAAGTAGACCCCGGAGCAGGAAGTAGACCCCGGAGCAGGAAGTAGACCCCGGAGCAGGAAGTAGACCCCGGAGCAGGAAGTAGACCCCGGAGCAGGAGGTAGACCCCGGAGCAGGAAGTAGACCCCGGTGCAGGAAGTACACCCCGGAGCAGGAGGTAGACCCCGGAGCAGGAAGTAGACCCCGGAGCAGGAAGTAGACCCCGGAGCAGGAAGTAGACCCCGGAGCAGGAAGTAGACCCCAGAGCAGGAAGTAGACCCCAGAGCAGGAGGTAGACCCCGGTGCAGGAAGTACACCCCGGAGCAGGAGGTAGACCCCGGAGCAGGAAGTAGACCCCGGAGCAGGAAGTAGACCCCGGAGCAGGAAGTAGACCCCGGAGCAGGAAGTAGACCCCGGTGCAGGAAGTAGACCCCGGAGCAGGAGGTAGACCCCGGAGCAGGAAGTAGACCCCGGAGCAGGAAGTAGACCCCGGAGCAGGAAGTAGACCCCGGAGCAGGAGGTAGACCCCGGAGCAGGAAGTAGACCCCGGAGCAGGGAAGTAGACCCCGGAGCAGGGAAGTAGACCCCGGAGCAGGAAGTAGACCCCGGAGCAGGGAAGTAGACCCCGGAACAGGAAGTAGACCCCAGAGCAGGAAGTAGACCCCGGAGCAGGAAGTAGACCCCGGTGCAGGAAGTAGACCCCGGAGCAGGAGGTAGACCCCGGAGCAGGAAGTAGACCCCGGAGCAGGAAGTAGATCCTGGAGCAGGGAGGTGGTAGTGGTTAGTGGTACAAGTGGTTCTGTTTTCAGACGAAGCCCAGTATCAGAATCAGAACCAGAACCAGCATTACAACAGCGATGGGTGGTGAATGTAGCTTTCATTTCACATTTTTACAAATAAACATGAATTATTTGCACTGAACATGATTCACAACAAAGGAAAAGTCCAAAATAATAAAGCCCGAATGGCAGATCTAACAAGCTGTGTCGCTGAGACCGGAGCTTCACAGAAACCTTCACACCGTGACATAAAAGCACGTTTCGGTAAAATACGTCTCCGACATCAGTCTGGATGGTTCCGCTGAAGAGAACCGTGATACAGCTGGACAGGAAGTGATGTCATAACAACCCTCAGGAGGATTTTAAATTGAAGGTGGTTAAAGTTAGCTTTAGTTAAAGTGAAAGCTGCTGTCGTCTCTGATGTCTGGTTCTCTGGTTCTTTGTCGTTCCTCTCCCGACATCAGGAACCTTGAATGGATCAGGGTTTGAAATGTGCATCAGTCCCGTCTGAGAGCTCAGCTGATGATTGGTGACCACAATGTTGTGTCTCCAGGAGCCACTGCTGTTCAAGGAGAACTCGGCCCAGCTGTCCGGAGGAGGTCGCTTCTTCAACGCCTCCATCCAGGTGTCGGCCTGCACCTCGGTGGGCTGCGGGCCCTGGAGCCCCCCGGTGCTGGTGCTGCCCCCCTCAGGTACAGTCCCCTGAACATATCAAATATCCAGAAAGGATGAAAAACCTGCATGGCAGTTCAGCTGAACAACTGGAATCCAGTTCTGCAGGTCCCAACCAGGATTACAGTACATCATGTCTTCTTGATTCTTTTTAAAATCCGACCCTGCTTAGACCTGGTACTAACGCCCAGTTACCCAATCAGAGTCAGACCGCCTGAAGTAAAGGCGGTCA
Source organism: Cololabis saira (assembly GCF_033807715.1). Lineage (NCBI taxonomy): Eukaryota > Metazoa > Chordata > Actinopteri > Beloniformes > Belonidae > Cololabis > Cololabis saira. Next base: position 925,685 of record NC_084602.1, read on the forward strand.
TTTAGTCCTCTCGCGTGATTGTATTCCATCAGCAGCATCCTGGTTCAGCTAGTTTCCATATGAGCTTGTATTCAACTGCAGCAAAATAACAGAGAAGTGGATGATAATGTTGAACTCACTATAAATGTTTCATCATCAGCTGAGATCAGATATGTGTGGCGACGGCATGACCGCTATTTCTACACTATTGGAGGATTGACTCCAGTGCTTTTAAGGATTGACACGACTACTAAGGCTGCGTCCCAATTCTCCCCCTCGCCCTCGTTTTCTTCACTACCCCTAAATTTTGCACGTTCCCGTGAAGGTAGTGTTGTCCCAATTCCTCTTTTCACCTAGGGGGAGGGGGCATAACGAGGGCTAGGGGCTGAAAATAGCTGAAAATGACTTCGCGAGCGAGGGGTTATAAAAATTTCCCAGAATGCTTTTCGTTGTCATTTGCGGACTGAATCCAAAAAAAAAACATGGCGGACATTTCTTAGTGAATAAATCAATATTTTGAGTTAGTTTCTGCATAAAAATGCGTTTTGATTACATTTCTAGCGAGAATATATATTTTACTTTCATAATATTCACTCAGTGAATGTACATATTCCCTTTTTTGTCCGTTGTTCGCGAAGAATCGCGCCGGAGTAAAGGCTGTTAGGCTACGTAACCTACACCGTAGACTACGTAACCTACCCCGTAGGCTACGTAACCTACCCCGTAGGCTACGTAACCTACGCCGTAGGCTACGTAACCTACCCCGTAGGCTACGTAACCTACCCCGTAGGCTACGTAACCTACGCCGTAGGTTACGTAACCTACGCCGTAGACTACGTAAGCTATCCCGTAGGCTACGTAACCTACGCCGTAGGCTACGTAACCTACGCCGTAGACTACGTAACCTACGCCGTAGGCTACGTAAGCTACCCCGTGGGCTACGTAAGCTACGCCGTAGGCTACGTAAGCTACCCCGTGGGCTACGTAAGCTACGCCGTAGGCTACGTAACCTACGCCGTGGGCTACGTAAGCTACGCCGTGGGCTACGTAACCTACGCCGTAGGCTCTGCATAGATTTGACACGCCGACCAAAGGAAAACATCATTTGCAGACTCGTCTCAGATTGTGACCGAGGGAGCAAGCATTTTTTTGTGGGAAATAGAGAGAAATAATCCTGTGACTCGTCAGATTTGATTTAGATGTTTCTGATATAATAGTTTTCAGAAACCACAAAGCTGTTATCTGGGTAATTTACACACTTTCAGATAAAGCTGAAGTGAAGATAGCGGAGCTGTTTTATGGTTCTGCGTTAAATCGATGCAGAGCCTACAGCGTAGGTTACGCGGCGACGCGCACCGTACCCTACGCCGTAGGCTCTGCGTCGATTTAACGCGGACCCATAAACTCTGGAGCCGGCAGGCAGAAATCTCTAAATTTTCAGAGCAAATTTCTTAACAGGCGTAGCTACAACTGTTAGATTTCATCTATTAAACCATCATCTTCCTAAATGATTTATTTCAGCCAGCGTAATTCTCAACAGAGCTGCAGGTTTCTCTCCCGGGACGACGGAGCAGTCAAATTTCTTAACAGGCGTTATTTGGATAAACTGAGCCCAGGTTGGGGATCTTAACGGTTACTTTTACGCCTGAAAAAATATTAAAACTTAATAAAGTGCCATATTAACAGCGCTACAGCTGAAATTAAAACAGCTTTTGGCTCTCAGCTTCCTGATCAGGGTAGGGATGAAAACGAGGGGGAGTAGGAGAAATGGGACAGGCACCTGGGCCAAGGGCCCTAGATCTCAAGTGCCCTAAAATCTCCCCCTTCTTTTTTAGGGGGTAGGGAAGAAAAGAAGGGCGAGTGACGAAAAGAAGGGCGAGTGAAGAAAAGTAGGGGGGGTATTGAGATTGGGCCTAACCCGTCCCAAAGTCCTCTAGCAGAATAACCAGCCTCCAACACCCCCCTCCACCTCAGAAAAGGAATGAATAGTAAATGTTACTGATTTGAATTGGACTTAATTTGGAGAGGAAAGATACTAAGATGGTGCCGTGGATTGCCGCCTTGGTGAGTTGGTGCGTGTTGTTTTGGTTTGGTTTTTACTCTAATGCGTTTTTTTGCGATAGCACCAGATGGTTCACCAGAGAAGGGCTCATGAACATCAAGACTACCTCGCCAGAGGATTTATTCCCCACATTTCTGCTTCCTACACTGGAAATTTTGGACATTCACGTTATGCAAAGCCGGAGTAGAGGGAAACGGGCAGGTGCACTTGTGCGACTTCGCCCCCGCGGACTATGCACGCCGCTACCAGTAATATTTCTCTCTAACGTGCGTTCACTGCCCAACCAAATTGAGGAATTACAAATGTTGTTGGGGAAAAACAGGGTCTTGTGCTTCAGGGAGACGTGGTTGTGTGGACTAACACCGGACTCTTGCCTGCAGGTGGCAGGATTCTATGGAGCTAGAACAGTCTCATAATTCACAAATGCACACGCCGATCCACAAATGCACAGGACAAAATTCACAAATGCACAGAACAATTCACACGTGCGTAGGACAAGATCCACAAATGTTTTTTTGATGCACACACAAATATAACCTGATTTACAAACGTTTTTTTTGTCTGTGAGCTGCGCTGGATTTGTGTGTGACTTTTGAGACTCCCCTGACATGACTCAATCCACAAATACGTTTTTTTAAACACGGAAGGATCTACAACCAATCAGATATCCTTACTGCAGATCTTCTGTTTTAAAAAACCGCATTTATGGATTGAGTCCCGTCAGGGGAGTCTCAAAAGTCACGCAAATCCAGCGCAGCCCAGATCGTCAATATGAAGTTGAGAGAATCTCAACTTTATGCAAATGAGCAGCGGCGACGCCGAGGCAGCGTCCAATCACAGACCGGGATTCCCAAAGCAAGAAGCCTCAATGCAGATTGTACTTTCATGTACAAACGTACACTCACTCACATGCACACAGAATGTTGTCCTTTCATCCAGCAAATGATTTTGCTGATTTGACTGCTGTTTTTACCTGAACTGCTCATGTGAAACAGTAACTGATGGTTGAGGAGCTGTATGGTCCCAACCATTTTATTTGCTACATCGATCCAACACAAAATAATAAAAAAAAACATGCTCATTAATCCAAAAACACAGTTTAAACATTATGACCAAATCTGCTCCGACCCGGTGTGTCAGTGTTCACTTAGACAGACTGCAGCTTCACCGGGACCAACGATGATGGTTGATGTTGATCTAGGACCAACCTTGTTCAGGAGCATCAAACTCACTCTTATCTACGCGGAAATAACACAAAAATATAAAGAAGGCTTCCCAAAGTGTGATCCATGGTGAAAGAGGAAATTGAAGTTGTGCACGCTTTATATGGATAGATTATATGTCCACAGTAAGGGTTCCATTAATGCTCAGCTCACTGTGATCACCTGCACATTGTTGGACCGCTCTCTCATTCAACTCACTGAATCCCTTCATGTATTTATTATTTAGAAAAGTCTGTTGCACCAACTACGCCAAAACAAATTCCTCGTATGTCCAGTAACGTACTTGGCCATAAACCTGATTCTGATTCTGAAATGTGAATTTTAAATATTAAAGATACACACAATTATCGACTTGAAATTGCATTATTTACCATTATTGTAGCTGAGTTAAACTGTATATCAGCATCACTGAAATAGACCTAATGCTTAATCAGTCACAACGATATGCAAATATTATTCAAAGGCCAATGATGCCATATATTTATTCAAATAAGGCCATTAAAAACACAAAACTGTAATGAACAGACATCAGATACATGGGTCAATGACCTGATGCCTATATTTTCTGAAAAACTGATTTATTTTCAATTCAAAAAAGGTTTGGGCACGGTGGCTCAGCTGGTAGTGCAGCCGTCTCACAGCAAGAAGGTCCTGGGTTTGATTCCCGCCGGGGGACGCTGTGGGCGCTGAAGTGCGTGTTAGTTCCCCCATGACTTCAGCACCCTCACCCTGGGGGGGGTTGGTGAAAGGATCTTTCTGTGTGGAGTTTGCATGTTCTCCCCGTGTTCCCTTGGGTAGCTAATGGGAGCTACCTCACACAAACATGCAGCAGTCCTGGGCTCTACTGCCCCCTCTGGCCAACCGGGGAACAGATGGGGTGGGGAGGATCCGGGCGGAATAACGTGATCCTTCCACGCGCTACGTCCGGCCGGAGAAACCTCACCCTGTCTGGTGAAAAGAAGCTGCTGCTGCTCACTCCTCAGGTTGAGGAGGAGACCTGAGCTCAGTGTAGGAACTCCCTGGGTTGGCAGAGGGAGCAATGCCCAGGACTGTAGCTTAGGTATGGGTGAAAAAATTCAAAAAAGGTTTAAATGGATAAAAAAAATACCATATATATGAACTACCTGTCCCACATATGGACTCACTTGAATTAAAAAAAACAAACTAGTTATTTGGGATTTTGTTGTTGTTTTAAGCATCAAAATGTCATGTGGTGCGACCGTCCGACCAGGACTCTGGTTTTGAAAACTTTTTTTGAAATCACTCTAAATGCTTTTAAATCAATCTTCTGCCCTATCTGGCATTCCGAAGTATCTTGTAGTGTGTAAGATTTATACACATTTATATTTATATTTCAATCATTTCCATTATATTTCCATCAGTCAAAGTTTGACTGATGTCCATTTTATGAAATATCATGTGGCGCGAACATTAAAAAAACAACCATTTTTGTAGAATACTGAAAACTTGTAAAAACAAGATGTCAAGATGTTAAGGAAATTCATTTATTTTAATATGAATCATGGTTGCACCACATGACCTTTTTTAAGGCTAGTGCCAATTCATCTTGACAAAAAACTTTGAAATCACTTAATTAAAAATTTTTATATGAATTTATGTGTACACAACATTCTTAATGTTTGAACTACTGAAATAGATATTCTTTTTTTTATTATTTTAAAATTGACCTGTTGAAAATCCTTATTCGTGGTCTGTAGAGGAACTGCAGGTCTGGATCCAGACCCTGGTGGTCAGTAGAGGAACTGCAGGTCTGGATCCAGACCCTGGTGGTCTGTAGAGGAACTGCAGGTCTGGATCCAGACCCTGGTGGTCGGTAGAGGAACTGCAGGTCTGGATCCAGACCCTGGTGGTCAGTAGAGGAACTGCAGGTCTGGATCCAGACCCTGGTGGTCAGTAGAGGAACTGCAGGTCTGGATCCAGACCCTGGTGGTCAGTAGAGGAACTGCAGGTCTGGATCTGGACTCTAGTTGTGGTACAGGAAGCAGGTAAAGGTGTGAATGTTGGGTCTCAGACTAATTACTTCTCTGCTGGACTGACTGCCCCCCCCCCCCCCCCCCCCCCCGGTCCACAGCGCAGGTCCAGGTCCAGCGGAGCCACATGTGGGTGGGGCTGCTGCTGGGCCTGCTGGGCTCCACCGTGGTGGGGCTGCTGCTCAGCGCCATGGCCCGCCGCCGAGGGAAGGAGACGCAGTTCGGGTAAGCTGCCCCGTGGGTTCAGGGAGAGGAGAGGACCGGAGAGGACCGGAGGGAATGTGACGTCTGTGCTTCTGCTTGCAGCTCGGCCTTCAAGAGTCCCGGTCCTGAGAGCTCCGTGTTCTTCACCGCAGCCCGGTCCTTCAGCAGGACCAGCTCAGACCTGCAGGAGTCCACCTGTGAGTACCTGGTCCCGGGTCAGGACCGGCGGAGGCTCAGATAGATAGATAGATAGATAGATAGATAGATAGATAGATAGATAGATAGATAGATAGATAGATAGATATGTGTTTATTGTTGTATTTATTTGTTTGCAGTATTAGACACACATGGCAATTTGACAAACAGCATAAAACAGGAACATAGAACAGCAACACAGACACGGAGCATCCACTTGAACATGGTATTACCAGCCAGCTGGGGGGCTATTTCCTAGCAATATTTAAAAGTTTAATGGCTTCAGGTATGAAGGACCCCCAGCCTCCTCCGAGGACACTGGAATACAATTCCCTTCTTGGATCCAAAGACCATGTTTCTGCAGTTTACTGCAACATTGAGTGCGTTTACATGGGAAGTTTAGTTCATCTTTAATTCAGAATTAAAATTAAATCCAATTTAAAATGAGTAAAAACTACCATGTAAACACCTAATTCCCAATGAAAATGGCTATTCCGAATTAAACTTAATTCCGAAGTAAGTGGCTGGTTTATTCTGATTTTAAATCTGAATAGAATAATTCCAGATCATATAAACACTCATTCCTCTTTAAATTAATTCCGGTCTTTCTTTCTGCTCGTTCCCTCGCCCGTCTGTCTCCATGATCTTATATTCCACTGGGCTGGTTTTCCTAACAAAGTTTCAAGATGCAGCAGCAGTAAACGCTGGTCAAGAGCAGAGAACATTTATTTAATAAATAGAAATCATTAAAAGAACAGATGGAAACAGGAAACATCAAAATTGTGAGCTTTTCAAAGTTGTAGCGGCTAAGTTAGTTTTTCTTCCGGTAGTTTAACTACCGGGTCCTCCTTTGACTTCTGGGTCACTGCTTGTGTGGTTGACTGACGCTGCTCCGAGCTCTGCTTTTCCTCTGGTTCTTGCTCTGCCCCACTCGTTGCCCCGACAACATGGGCCTCCTCTGCCTTCAGCCAGCAGACTTCCTGAGGAGCTCTGGATCCATCCCGTAGTCTCATCCCGTGGTCTCAGTTCTGGATCCCGTAGTCTCATCCCGTGGTCTCAGTTCTGGATCCTGTAGTCTCAGTTCTGGATCTGGTTCTGGAGATTTAGGCTTCAGAACGTCACATTATGCAACAGAAACGTCACCAGCGTCATGAGTGACACCTGTGTTTACAATTAGTTTGTAACCGTCAATATTTTCTTGTATTTTACCTGTTTTATATTCTAACGTCACACTTAAAAGTAACTCCACTTCTCTGTCACTCCAAACCAAAGACTCTCGTTCCGTCTTGGAAGTAAAGCCTGATTTATGGTCCCGCGTTAAATCGACGCAGAGCTACGGCGTAGGGTACGCAGCAACGCGCGCCGTACGGTGTGCGTCTCCGCGTACCCTACGCCGTAGCTCTGCGTTGGTGTAACGCGGAACCATAAATCAGCCTTAACTGGAAGTTACACGTGTCATTTGTTGATGTTTTTCCAGGATTCTGATGGGCTGGCATGACGTTAACAGCTATTTATGTGGATTCGTGTAAACGAAGAGATTTTGAAAACGATCTCGTGTAAACGATAGAATTTTTCAAAACGTAGAGGGGGAAATATCCGTTTTTGTAAATACCCGGCTATGTGGAAACGGGGCTTCAGTTCTGGATCCTGTAGTCTCAGTTCTGGATCCTGTAGTCTCAGTTCTGGATCCTGTAGTCTCAGTTCTAAATCCTGTAGTCTCAGTTCTGGATCGTGTAGTCTCAGTTCTGGATCGTGTAGTCTCAGTTCTGGATCCTGTAGTCTCAGTTCTGGATCCTGTAGTCTCAGTTCTGGATCGTGTAGTCTCAGTTCTGGATCCTGTAGTCTCAGTTCTGGATCCTGTAGTCTCAGTTCTGGATCCTGTAGTCTCAGTTCTGGATCCTGTAGTCTCAGTTCTGGATCCTGTAGTCTCAGTTCTGGATCCTGTAGTCTCAGTTCTGGATCCTGTAGTCTCAGTTCTGGATCCTGTAGTCTCAGTTCTGGATCCCGTGGTCTCAGTTCTGGATCCCGTGGTCTCAGGGGCAGCGTCTCTGTCCGGAGGGACTGCAGGACCTGGAGCTGGGCTGAGATTCCAGCAGAGCAGTTACCAGACGGGCAGACAGGACTAGAAGAAGAGAGGCCTGATACGGTACCATACACAATGTTGAGGTCACGATAACGATAGGATATTATCGACATTTCATGGCACGATATATTGTTCCAAACCCTAGTGTGTACTGGTCTCCAACCAGCCCAGAACCAGAACCAACCCCCTCAGCTACTGAGCACCAGGAACCCCCTGGATCAGCTGGATCCCCCCCCCCGTCTGGGGGCTGCACCAAGTTTGGGTTGCTGTCAGGCCATTAAAAGAATATATCTACTTAATTACAGGATTTATAATTCATTCATCGCATTTTAATCTCATATCTGCTAAAGGTCCCCAAATAAAGAATTAGAATTCTAGGACATTGTAAAATTGCAGTGCATGACTGATCACTTGAAAACACTAAGAAGAGAAGATTTAAAATCCACATTTTTATTGGTTTGTTTCATAAATGAAATTCAAAAGAAAAAGCTCAAGCACATCAGCAAACCAATTAGGCCAGGTGTTTTATTCAACAATGCAATACAAATACAGTTAAATAAATAAAATTCTGAAATAAAATAAGGCTTAGACTTAAATAGGCACTTAAGCAGACTCTCAATTCAAAATTAAAACTAAAGCTGACTCAATACAACAATTCAAGTACTAGTAGCTGTAACGTTTACAGTGGAACTTGTCCTGACATGTTTTGCGTTTAAATGATAATTCAGGCTGGAGCAGCTCCGCTGATAGGAACATTCTTTATTACAAAATGTATAAATCACTGCGTTCTTGTTGATAGTCCTGTTTATTTCTTTTTATACATAAACTTGCCGTTCAAAAGTCCTAACAAAGATTAGCTGAGTCTCCCCTGAGTCGTCCAGGTCTGTCACTGCTTTGTTAGTTTGACCAGCAGCAGGAGGAAGTGACTTGTCACTGCCATGTGAACTACGGCTCAATGGGACACATTTAAAATGCTCGCTCATAATTAATTGTGTTAATATTCATAACGCGTTAATTAGCAGTGTAATTATTTAATCTAATTAAAGGTATAGTCTGTGATCGTATTCAAAAACATTTATTGTTATACTGGGTGAAATGGTCCTTCCATCCTGAGAGTAGCCAGTGAATAATGTGTTCAGAAAAAGGAAAGAAAAAAATCCGACCTCTCTGACAGCTTTAATCCTGTAAAAACTCTGACCAATCTGTTATTTATGGTCCGAATGGCACTGATTGGTCAGAGGACCAGAGGCTTGGCAGGGGGGAAAGAACCAATCAGATGCCTTCATTTTAAGTCCCGCCCACGCCCCCCTCTGTCCCATGCGCGCTCTCGTCACGGCGAAAATCTTGCCGGAAAACTTCACACATTCGAGTCACGTTTGCTGAAGAAAGGCAGAGAAAACGAGAAAACGCAGCCAAAGATACCACCTCCCCAGTATGGGGGTCCGTGGGGATGGAGGCGCCTCCATCCCGGCGAGGGCGGAGAGCGCCGGTGCGGCTGGCGGAGAGCGCCGGTGCGGCTGGCGGAGAGCGCCGGTGCGGCTGGCGGAGAGCGCCGGTGCGGCTGGCGGAGAGCGCCGGTGCGGCTGGCGGAGAGCGCCGGTGCGGCTGGCGGAGAGCGCCGGTGCGGCTGGCGGAGAGCGCCGGTGCGGCTGGCGGAGAGCGCCGGTGCGGCTGGCGGAGAGCGCCGGTGCGGCTGCGGTGCCGTGCAGGCACTGTTGCTACGGCTACGCCTTAGGGTACGCCGTAGGGTACAGCGTAGCCTGACACAGGGTACGCGGCGACGCGCACCATTCTGCGTTGGTGTAACGCGGAACCATAAATCAGCCTTCAGTGTGTGCTCTGTCTGCTGTTCTGAACTTCTCTGTTTCTCATTTTGCTGGGACGTCGGGTTCCTCCGCCGAGACACAACTTTTGCGGTATGCGTTCATTGTTGTGTCTAAAAATGATGCGCAGTGCCCACCAAATCAGAAACGGTACAGATATTCTGTGAAATTTTTTTATATTCAGGGCTGCACATAACTATTTTGGTCTGGTGCTCAGAGGAGCCCCTGGATATGTGACTTGGGGCTCCAAAAACGCGGTGACCCGTCTCGCCGGATCAATAAAAGAGGGATGCAGGAATAAGTTATAGGCAAAAGTGATATTTATTCACTTATAAAGATGAATTAACACATTATGGTGCGTGTTAGTCTGTAGAGTCAGTATAAAAGTTACAGTTTTTATCGGCCAGATTGGGATGCTCACGGCATATTTTGCACCTAGGGTTGCCAACTTTCAGAAATAGAAATAAAGGACGCCCCAATTTCAGCAGCGCAGGAGCCAAAAAAAAAGCCCCAAAACTTCAAAACTGCATAAAAATGTGTTTATTTTATATGAAAAAACGTGTTCTTTAATAGCATTGAACTTGCATGACTGTACAGACAGCCACCCATATAGCAGCTGAAATAGCCTCCTATGCTCTGTATGTCCACATCAGCCAAGGTGTAGAATATTGCTTCAGGTGAAGAATATGGTGTAAAAGTTAACTTATTTCAATAATTCAACTAGAATATGGTGTAGAAGTTAACTTATTTCAATAATTCAACTAGAATATGGTGTAAAAGTTAACTTATTTCAATAATTCAACTAGAATTTGGTGTAAAAGTTAACTTATTTCAATAATTCAACTAGAATATGGTGTAAAAGTTAATTTATTTCAATGATCAACTAGAATATGGTGTAAAAGTTAATTTATTTCAATGATCAACTAGAATAAGGTGTAAAAGTTAATTTATTTCAATAATCCAACTAGAATATGGTGTAAAAGTTAATCTATTTCAATAATTCAACTTAAAAGGTGAAACTAATATATTACCTAGTCTTATTACATGCAAAGCAAGATATGTTAAACCTTTATTTGTTATAATTTTGATGATGGAATTGTTTATTGATTTCATAAAATATTCTCTAATTTATTTTTTATTTGGGGTTTTCATAAACTGTGAGCCATAATCAGAGAGCAGCGTCTTGCTGGTGCAGGTAACTGCTGCATGCAGTGACGGACACTGGCTGATTTATGGTTCCGCGTTGCACCAACGCAGAGCTTACGGGGTAGGATACGCGGGAACGCGAACGTACGGTACGCGTTGCCGCGTAACATCATGCAGCCACTTCTCGGCGAACACACGTTTTCTGTTCAATTCGGGTAGTGGTTCAGTTTGGCGTCTCTTTGTAGTTGGTGGTGGTGGAACGGCAAAATAATTACTTAATGGCGCTTGCTTCTTGGACATTTTGACGAGATGTGTCGGGGTTTGTTCAGTAAAGCTGATCCTTACCTCTCTTCCTGCCCAACCCACCGCCGCAACGAGGATGGAGGGGGAGTAAGGACGCGCTGTGATTGGCCAGTACCAACTTTAAGTGGCAGTTCTGGGGAAAAGCTCTCGCAATAGATTTTTTAATATTAGTATTCTGGTCTGGCCACAACCAATAATATGAGCCCCAGCTGTTGGTACGCAAAAGCGCTTCGCAGCACAACATTGACAGCGCACTGTGGATTTTGACGGCGCATGCGCTCTGGCGGCCCACTTATGTGCAGCCCTGTTTATATTTATAAAAAAATAAAATTATAAAAAAATAAAGGATCCCCATAACTTTGATTGGGTGGGCAGGATGCATGTTTGGGTGGGCACAGCCCAACCCTGCCCCCCCTAAAACCGGCCTCACTTACAGGTGAACGAGACATGGGGTAGTTTTGTTGAAAATGTGCTGTCCAAAATGTCCTGGAAAACTCGACTCCTGCAAATGCGCGTTCCCCCAAAGTTTGTGGGGGCGTGGCTTTGGACGGAGCGCTGACGGGAGGGGGAGGAGGGGGCGGGGCTTAGAGGAGGTGCCACTTTCAAATCTTGCTAGCTCTCCAACATCAGGGACTATACCTTTAACGCGCTAAACTGACAGCCCTAATTTAGATCATTCACACTTCCTCTCCACGTTGCCTAATCCACACTCTTATTCGTCCTCTCGTTGTCTCTCCTTCTCTTTGATCTTTTGTACTTTATATCTATTTCCCTGCATTTGCTGCTGTTTGCCCCGTCACTCGCTCCCTCAAACGTTTTTCTGAATCTCTGTCTCCTCCTAGTGGACAGTCTGTGCATCAACAGCGAGCTGAAGAACAAGCTGCAGGACGTGTTGATCCCAGAGAGGCTGCTGACGCTGGGACAGATGCTGGGCAGAGGTGAGGCCCACCCCCCCCTCACTCCCTCCACTCCCTCCACTCCCTCCACTCCGCCTCCAGCAGACGTCACTACTGACATTTACAAACCCGTGGCTTGTGTTGGTGTACAAAACACAAGAAAGTGCTGAGTGTCAGTAAACGGCAAAGTCTGCTGTCTGATTTTACAACACGCATCAAACATGGCCGGGGGCGGAGCAGGGAGGGAGTGGGACCAGG